>NC_039283.1:18791034-19074855 GCF_003368295.1 Carassius auratus
CAGTCATGCGGATGTATAGCAAGTATGACTAAAAAACCCAAAAACCCTCTGCCTCTGAGATACATGACGTGGACGCAGGTGTGTGGTTGCTGATGGATATCTGGATTTAGTCTCTTTGATGTATGCAGAGCAGTCAGGTCGGTCTCTGCGGTGTGTGGAAGAGGGGTGTCTGACCCCAGAGAGATGGCGGGTGTTAAGAGAGAGCGGTAAAGGAGGAAGGGCCCCCACGTATCCTGTTTTTCTCTTTTTAGAGGAGCTGCAGACTGGCTGCAGAGCAGAGCATGACATAAGCTTCTGTTCACTAGCCAAACCCAGTGAGGCCAGACACTGTCACTCTAACAGGATCCTACTGCTAGATCGGAAACTTTTTAACTGTTAGTTGAACTAATGTTGCATTTTTTATCAACCCCCCCCCCCCCCCCGTGTCTTTATAAACCTGTTTGAATTTCTTCTTTGAAGCACAAAAGGAAGATATTTGTGCTTTTCTATGCAAATACTGTAGGACAGGAGCTTTCCTAAAAAACACGATTTCAGAACATTTTAAAGAAACAATGCCGTAAATATTTTAATGCTGTAAATAACTTAAATAACTTTTTTTTTGTCAAGGACCACCTTCTAGCCTTTCATCAGTACTATCTTACAAATCCCCATCTAAAAATTGTCACCATATTTTGACACTCTTTTTTGATACTGTTTTGGATGTAAATGATTAAATTGACTGACATCTGCAAGTTTTGTTTCCTACAATGGTTTGTAAATACATATCCATCATATCTCATTGATTGGTCTTATAAAATGGCCTGTTACTATTTTGATGTGAGAAACTGCTGCAAATGTTTCAGTGCATGAGTGAAATGTCCGAATTAATCAAACTGAGTCATCTGACCAATCAAAAGAGTGATTCACTCACGAGCCTAGCATCGCAAGTTCTGATTCTAAACAGCTGATCGAAAACCCACGTATATGTATACTTGAGACACACACACAAACACACCCACACACACTTAAATATAATAAAAGCATTAGAAACAGAAAGGTCTTTAAATGTAATACAAAAATACAAAAGCACTTGATGGTTATTTTAGGGAGCATGTTTAGTCATTCAGCTTTTCTTTCTCAAGCAGTTCTTTATATGGTTTCCATCACAATTACTTGGGCGACAGCATGTGAAAGCTGGTAAAGGGGAGTTTAAGCTTAGGGTTGGCAGACAGCGACCAACATGTCACTTCATCTGCTAAGAGTGTTTGGGTTTGAGTCCTCTGTTCCTCATACTGCGAAGAACAGTATTACAAATCCATCTGTGCTGTGAACAGCCATTTCCCTCGAAGCTCTGTGTTTTCTGTTAAAAGTAAAAACTGTGCTGTTTGCAGAAAGGAACTAACTGTGCTGTGTTTGTGGCATATCCTAACAGCAATTCAAAAACAGAGAGCTTGAGGCAGAAAGACAAACTTTGGGGAGAAATTATTGGCTGTGAAAACTGAACAATGTTTAACGACTCAAAGGTCAGAGTTCAACATTCCAGCTATTACTATTCATCATAGGTGAAGATGCTTCTCTCACTATAAAGAAAGATTAGAAGAAAATGAACAGTGTGTGTTTTTAATTATCATTATTATTATTTTTAAAGAACATCATTAATTTAAAGTATTTTGACAATTAGGTGAATAATTGAATAATGACAGATAAATCCAATAACAGTATCCCAGGCATATAAATAAATCTGAATTACACTATATAATGCTATGAATTATATACAGACCGATTTTCAGTGCAAGGGATGTCTTAATAACAATAAACTATGAGTTCAGATTAAATCATCAATTGGTTTAAAGGTTATGATAATCAATGAAGATATTTCTAATATAAATATAATTAATTTTAATAATATATAATAATAATAAAATTATGTATAACGAGTTTGTATATAAAATAATTGTAATTATTTTTTATAGTTACATTTAAAAATTATAAAATCATATCTATAATTAGTTACTAAATTAATTAAAAACACTTTTTATTTAAAATGACAACAATATTTTTAACCTAAAAATCTAAATGAATTGTCTTTGCAAAGTCACATTTCAACTGCAATGCGTTCATTGTCATTTGAGATGCATCAGAACAGACTCTAGCTGCCAGTATTTTCCAGTGTAATTATGGCTTGTATGGTCGGTAAGTGAATATTCTGGCAGTTTAGACCCGGTCCCTATGACGCCTTCCCACAGTCCCACCAAACTCTGCTCTTCCTGTGTGGCTGTAATGTTTTTTTTTTATGAGGTAGGTAATCTACATAAACAAAATTGCAGCAAACTGCATAAAACAGCCAGCTCAAATCATGAAGCATTTGGCCTGAGATTTATTTCTCTAGAAGAGACATAAACATTTGATTTTACAGTATGAATCTGCAGCACAAAATACTCATAGTGAGTCGGGGTTTGCCCAACCCAAGAGTTTACCATAGAAATAGACATCACCACAGCCTTTGAAATTAGTGTAGCATTAAATATGGAAAAAAGAATGGGGTACAATATTGCACTGACTCACTAACCCCTGGTTTATTGATGAGGGGTTCACTACCCCCCACACCCACACTTAAAGACACATAGACACACACCACAGCCAACTAAACACTGTGTGGTGTGGAGGCTGAGAGTGTGCTTTGAAATTCAGCCCCAGATGTTTTATATTATGGGGCTTTTATGCCAGTTTACCGTAACTTAGAGTTACTGGTTTAACTGGAGTTAGAGTTGTCTGAGCCAGGACTGGGGTTTTGGTCAGATGACAGTCAGATCTGCATTATTCCTTTTCCTCATCTCTCTGTCTCTTTCTGGCAAGATAAACATCATTGTGGCAAATAACATAGATCCATACTGCCAGAACAGGAGTGGGTCAGCGGCAGTACCATTGTTATAATAGACTGCAGCAACCCTTCACTCACTCTCAGACTGCTGAGATGTTTTTAGGGCTCAAGCCTGGAGGGCGAGAGCCCTATTGTTTTCCTTAGGATTATTTGTTATTATTATTAGGGCTCAAGCCTGGAGGGCGAGAGCCCTATTGTTTTCCTTAGGATTATTTGTTATTATTATTATTATTATTATTTTTCTTCAAGGTTTCGGGGGCTTTTGGGGCCCTTAACATGCTCAAAAACTCTTTTAAAATTGGCACACACCTTGGAACTTGCGGCCATTAGGGCCGGGCAGAGTCTGATACACGGGCGTGGCACAGGGGCTCTACAGCGCCCCCTGTAGTACCGAGGGCCATATATCATGCATACTTGCACGTATACATATGAAACTTGGTACATATATATAACTCATCAAACCAAACAACTTTCACACTGCATGTCATAAGCTCCGCCCAACAGGAAGTTGGCTATTTAGGGTTTTATGAAAAACACATGCTCTGGAATTTGATATACTCCTCTGAGGAACTCCACCCGTTCAACACAAAACTTGGTGAACACGATCTCAAGACATTGGGGATGCTAAATTGCGAAGAGATTTTTGATATCTCGAACGGTTTGCCCGTGGCGAGGCGTTGAAATTATGCCGAGAGATGAGAAACAGGAAATGTATAATAACATCCACATACATTTGCTGAATTTGATCAAACTTAATTGGTTTGTTCGTTGTATGATACCGATCGTATATATGTGACTATTAGGAGTCAAAGTTATAGCGCCACCAACTGGCAGCAGGAAGTGAATCATTTTCAGAACGCTTTGAATTCAGCATCTTATTTTTACTTGATTTGCTTCAAACTTCATCAGAATAATGACAAAACACGGCCGAAGAAAATCTGTCGTGGGGATATTTATATCTAATATAGTGTTGCCATGGCAACGTGTCAAACTTGAATGTTCTGTTCTGGTGATTTTTAGGCAGATAACTAGCTCAGATTTACATGAAACTCGAAACAGATATCAGTATTAAAGATAGCTAGACCATGGCAAAAGCTTTTAAAAGGGCGTGGAAGAGGCACTCTATAGCGCCACCTTTTGTCAAAAGTGGGGGGGTTAGTTTTAGCTACAGACACCAAACTTGGTACATAAATTGTTCTTATCAAGACGGACAACTTTCTAATTCGCAGTCATAAGCTATGACCAACAGGAAGTTGGCTATTTTGACTTGAATATGGATTTTTGGGAATTTTCTTTTGTGAATTAATGCATACTCCTCCCAGGGGAAGTACACTATACACACCAAACTTTGTCTACATTAGGAAAAAACATTGAGGAACTTAAATTGCGAATGAATTTTGGATAGCTTGAACGGTTTTGTCGTGGTGATTTTTTGAAATAACAGTAAAAAGTGAAACATTAATCATCTTGTATTTTTAAATTGCAGCTTCCAAACCTTTAAAAAACATTTTTCATTTAGAAAACCAGCAATTCTGAGGAAATATGCATAGTTTCATGACTTTACAGCACTGTATGATTAAAAGAAAATTAAAAAACATCTGATCTCACTCTGTCACTCTGTGTGAGGAATGTATGCGTGCTGACTGTGTGTGTGTGAGTGTGAGTGGGGGAGAGGTGTGAGGTGAGTGGCAGACAAGACAGGGAGAGAGAGAGGGACTTAAACATATCTTTAATCACCAGAAAAAAATATTATTTTAAATTGTTATTTTTTTATTGTTGTTGCTAATTGTGCTGTTTTCATTACAGCTTAAGAAATATCTTAGGCCTTATCCTTTTCTGACAGTTTCAGGGATTAAAAAAAAATCTAAAAATACTTATTTTAGCTGCAAATAATAATTTCAAACTCATTTGATACTGACCTCTGACACCCTGTGACATGACATTTATTTGAATTTACATAATCTCATGGATGTAACAGTAAAACTGTTCAGCTCACAGATCAAGACTAAGCTGTGATGCAAGCAGAACTATTTCACAAATGCTTAAAGGTTAATGAAATTATAACAAAACACTTTTAAATTATTTAAGGATTTGGTAACACTTTAAAATAATTTCTCAATTGTTAACATTAGTAAATGCATTGGTAACACTTCATAATAGCTGCACTCCTAGCTAAGCATTTGTAAATAGCCAGTTCATGCTTTATATATTCTTCTCCCAAAATTAATATTTTATTAAGCATTTTATAAATACAGCTATAATTAAATTGTTCATAGTTTATATGCACATTTATTTTGAGGAGATTGAAGGCTGTTATCTTCCAAAATAAAAAAAAATAAATAAAAAAATAAACAAACACAGAACTAAAAAGGGAATCATTAATTGGCTTGTATTTTTAAATTGCAGCTTCCAAACATTTCAAAGCATTTTTTCATACAGAGATCAAATCATTCTGAGGAAATATGCATAGTTTCACGACTTTACAACACTGTATGGACAACAGAAAATTTAAAAACTGTCAGACTTAACTAACATGATCTCACTCTGGCCACTCTGTCTGTGTGAGGGAAGGGAGGGGAAGAGGGAGGGGGAGTGTGAGGGGGTTGGTGACTGACTGCATTTTTGGTGACTGACAGTGTGTGTGAATTGTAGGGAGGGGAGGGGATATCTGGCAGAGAGAGAGAGAGAGACCTAATCATCTCTTTAATCATCAGTGGAAAAAAAATCAGTATTTTAAATGTTTATTGTTTTTGTTGTTGCTAATGGTGGTGTTTTTTCCCCTTTCATTACAGCTTAAGAAATATCTTAGGCCTTATCCTTTTCTGACAGTTTTAGGGATTTAAAAACATCCTAACAATCCTTATTTGTGCTGCAAATAATAATTTCAAACTCATTTGATACTGACCTATGACATCCTGTGACATGACATGACATTTATCTGAATTTAAGAGTTATGAATCTACATCCGTCTGCATGGACTCTTGTTTGTAGGTGTTCTAAACTTGCTTACTCCTATTATCAATGGCAACGGCATTGGAAAGCCAGTACATTATATATATATATATATATATTGCATTTGTTTATATTTCATTTTTGTAAATAACTTAATTTATAAATGATAAAAAGATCCTTAAAAAAGTATGAAAATACAATGATTGAACTTTATAGATGTGCTCAAGAACAAACATTTATAGCTGTATTTATTAACTGCTTAATAATGCATATTAAAGGAGTGCTATTATGTTGTTTCACACTTTCAACTTTAGTTAGTCTGTAATGTTGCTGTTTCAGCATAAAAAAGTTCTGCAAAGATTCAAAGCTCAAAGTCCAATTCAATAGGATAATTTTATTTAACAAAAGTCACATTTTAGAAAAAAAAAACAACGAACAACTTGTTTGGACTACAACAAATATTTTCCAGGACTTGTGATATCACAAATACGGACGAATGGGATGTAAATTGGTTGAGCTGCACTAGAAAAGGCAATGAGTGTGATATATACGTAGTTGACCATGAAGACTGGAAAAGAAAAAAACTCTGTATATTCAGGTGTGAAGAATTATTAGCCATTTTTCCTTTACTGATAAAATGAGTCAAAAACAAAGGTAAAATCCAAAATTATTAGATCCCCATGAGAAATATTCAAAATAAGTACAGTACTGTAATTGCAGAGTTAAGACATGACCACTGGACAGTAAAATGCTTACTGGGTAACAGGGGTCAGAAAAAAACAAGTGGAGAAGAACAGAAACACATTAACTGGAAAATAATTAAGAATTAAAGTCAATAATTAGGTGTGAAACTATCAGGGAGCATTTAGTCTACAGTCCCACCTTTTTTCAGAGCTGCAACTTTCCTGGAGTCTCCAGAATTACAAAGTGTCAGGTTCTGAGAGACTTAAAAGATCCCAAAAATGACTTAATTAGAATAGCATGAAATATTGTGAAATACTATATATTGAGACTTTATATATAGGCTTTATGAACAGATGGGTTCTGACTGACTCTTGTACGATGCTTTGAGGAATATATCTTCCAGAATCTAGCATTAGATTTAGGAGCTTATTTTTATTCCATCTCCTATCCTGAAAAGTCTGTCTTGCAGAATTGACTAAAAATTTATATTCACATTAATTCTTAATTCTTTTGCAATTCTTTTTGTCATTTTTTCACCACATTTTTTTTCTTCTTCTGCCCCCGTGACCCAGTCACCATTTTTTGTCCAATGGTCAAGTCTTAACCTAATTATTGTTAATTATCTTAAAATAATTATTGTTCATGTTAACATAGTTAATGTTTATGAATTAAATATTATTGTAATGTGTAACTAAAGTTATATAGATTGTTCTGTGAATGTGATTTCAAAGTCTAGATGATTCGGATTAACCCTTTAACTGCCGTATCCTTTAAAACCTGACTGCCAGAGGGCTATTGTGAATGCATGTGCCCGCTGGGCACAGTTTACCTGATGCCACAGAGGTGGCGTTGCACTGATGGCTTGAGCCCGCCATCGCTGCTTGCAGCTATATTTATTATTATTATTTTTCTTCAAGGTTTCATGGGCTTTTGGGGCCCTTAACATGCTCAAAAACTCTTGAAAATTGGCACACACCTTGGAACCTGCGGCCATTAGGGCCGGGCAGAGTCTGATACACGGGCGTGGCACAGGGGCTCTACAGCGCCCCCTGTAGTACTGAGGGCCATATATCATGCATACTTGCACATATACATATGAAACTTGGTACATATATATAACTCATCAAACCAAACAACTTTCACACTGTATGTCATAAGCTCCGCCCAACAGGAAGTTGGCTATTTAGGGTTTTATGAAAAACACATGCTCTGGAATTTGATATACTCCTCTGAGGAACTCCATCCGTTCACCACCAAACTCGGTGAACACGATCTCAAGACATTGGGGATGCTAAATTGCGAAGAGATTTTTGATATCTCGAACGGTTTGCCCGTGGCGAGGCGTTGAAATTATGGTGAGAAAGGAGAAACAGGAAATGTCTAATAACATCCACATACATTTCCTGAATTTGATCAAACTTAATTGGTTTGTTCATTGTATGATACCGATCATATATATGTGACTATTAGGAGTCAAAGTTATAGCGCCACCAACTGGCAGCAGGAAGTGAATCATTTTCAAAACGCTTTGAATTCAGCATCTTATTTTTACTTGATTTGCTTCAAACTTCATCAGAATAATGACAAAACACAGCCGAAGAAAATCTGTTGTGGGGATATTTATATCTAATATAGTGTTGCCATGGCAACGTGTCAAACTTGAATGTTCTGTTCTGGTGATTTTTAGGCAGATAACTAGCTCAGATTTACATGAAACTCGAAACAGATATCAGTATTAAAGATAGCTAGACCATGGCAAAAGCTTTTAAAAGGGCGTGGAAGAGGCACTCTATAGCGCCACCTTTTGTCAAAAGTGGGGGGATTAGTTTTAGCTACAGACACCAAACTTGGTACATAAATTGTTCTAATCAAGACGGACAACTTTCTAATTCACAGTCATAAGCTACGACCAACAGGAAGTTGGCTATTTTGACTTGAATATGGATTTTTGAGAATATTCTTTTGTGAATTAATGCATACTCCTCACAGGGGAAGTACACTATACACACCAAACTTTGTCTACATTAAGAAAAAACATCGAGGAACTTAAATTGCGAACGGATTTTGGTTAGCTTGAACGGTTTTGTCGTGGTGAATTTTTGAAATGACAGTAAAAAGGGAAACATTAATTGTCTTGTATTTTTAAATTGCAGCTTCCAAACACTTCAAAGCATTTTTTCATACAAAGATCAAATCATTCTGAGGAAATATGCATAGTTTCACGACTTTACAACACTGTATGGATAAAAGAAAATTAAAAAACTGTCAGACTTCTCAACTTACATGATCTCACTCTGGCCACCCTGTCTGTGTGAGGGAAGGGAGGGGGAGAGGGAGGGGGAGTGTGAGGGGGTTGGTGACTGTGACAGTGTGTGTGGACTGTAGGGAGGGGCTGTCTGGCAGAGAGAGAGAGAGAGAGAGAGACCTAATCATCCCCTAATCAGAAAAAAAAATCTGTATTTTAAATTGTTATTGTTTTTGTTGTTGCTAATGGTGGTGTTTTTTCCTTTCATTACAGGTTAAGAAATCTCTTAGGCCTATCCTTTTCTGACAGTTTTAGGGATTTAAAAACATCCTAAGAACCCTAATTTGTGCTGCAAATAATAATTTCAAACTCATTTGATACTGACCTATGACAACCTGTGACTTGACATGACATTTATTAATCTCATGGATGTAACAGTAAAACTCTTCAACTGACAGATAAAGCTGCAATGCAAGCAAAACTATTTCACAAATGCTTATAGGTCATTAAAATCATTACAAAACACTAATACATTATTTAAGGATTTGGTAACACTGTAAAATAATGTCTAATTTGTTAACATTAGTATATGCAATGGTAACACTTTATAATAATTGCACTCATTAGCTAAGCATTAGTAAATAGTTCATGATTATAAAGCCTTTTCCCTTAATAATAGTGATTATTAAGCAGTAATACATCTATAAATAAATTGTTCTTGGTTTAAAAGCACATATATTACAAAGGAGATTAAAGTCTCAGTTGTCTTATAAAATAAATAAATAAACACAACCCAGTTTGATTCAGAATTCAGAAATATTTATTTCAAGATGCAATAAAAGGAAACTGTACACTTGAATAGCTTTTATGCGATTCTTGAAGGATTAGCATCACCTCCTCTTGTAAGATGGTTTGAGGAATATATCTTCGAGATTGTACCGCCGCTCCCTATATGCATAGTATGCAGTCTTTGTAGGGCACCAACTCCCAGAGGGGGCACCATCCCAGTTGCTCAAAAAAACAAAACAAAAACATGCGCCATTCTCCCATCCGCGCTCGCGACCGCTCACACCTCATGTTTGCGGCTGAATGTTCGTAATTGATGGATGGACATCTATGCCTGGGTATAGGACATCAGCAATCCGGCACAGAGAAAAGAAAACTAAAGAAAATAAAACAGGCATAAAGTTGTCTTGACATTGGACTTTCTAGAGTCTCAAATTTAGGGCCGGTCTCTAAAGTTACATGTGATATTGTTATACACTTTTAACGTCAGTAGCATTTGAAGAGAATGACTTACAGTCATAAAAACAACTGTAATTGTTCATCTAGGTGACAGCTATAATGCACAATTAAATTGAATGTTTGATATTTATTACAACAAACTGTAAGTCATATGTAAATTATGCTACTTTTTCACATGGGCTCAAATGCAAATTTGAAGCTCAATAGCATTTGAGAAGAAAGACTTGCAGTCATAAAACAATTGTAATGTGTTCATATAGGTGTCAGCTACAATGCACACCTTATACATTTTTTATAAATATTAAAATAAAGTGTTACTAAAGTTATATATATTGTTCTGTATATGTGATTTCAAAGTCTAGATTGGTCGGATTAACCCTTTAACTGCCGCATCCCTTAAAACTTGATTGTCAGAGGGTTACTGTAAATGCTTATGCCCGCTGGGCACAGTTATCCTGATGCCACCGGGGTGGCGTTGCACTGATGGCTTGAGCCCGACATCGCTGCTTGCAGCTATATTTATGAGCTTGTTTTCACTGAGGATGAATGTGATTGGAACGGAGTTTGACTTTGGTTTGAGTGGTTACTGCGGTCATGAACTCTTTCTCCTTCTGGCTTTGAATTAATGTGTACTAGCTTGAACAGCAATCAATAATTTATTATTATTATTAATGCATTTTTCAATTGTTTTCAATGGAAGTGTTTTGTGTATGTGTGTGTGTGTGTTTGGCACAAAATGTTGAAAACTGTTAAAGTTTATGGAAAATGCTGTGTTTATCACTGTCACTTTTTATCCAGTTGCCAGTGTTTATTTTTTGAAAATGACAGGCTGTTTGTGTAATATCTCACTTGTTATGCATTACCAAATAAAAAAAAAAATATATATATTGGTTTGACAATTATATTACTTGGTGATAAGTTTTAAAGTATAAGTTACCTGGTCATTATTATTATTATTATTATTATTACTATTTGTAAATAAAGATTATTGGAGTATGTTTTATAAGAAAATACTATTTCAACATGTTACTTGCAGTTTCTTTGTAACTGTTTGTGAAATTTACTAGCAATTTCCGATTTGCAATTTTTTAAGTGTTAGAGTACTTATCAAGTACTCCAGAGAGCAATAAACTGTTCTGCTTGTGTACAACGAACTATTCCAATTAATTAAATCTAATTAAATGTAAAAATTGCAATCTCAAATAAACTGCAACAATAAATTGTGTGTATGAACACACACTTTGAAGAGCAGGCACGTGGTATGACCTCACTCACAGATAAGCTTCAGCTGGCCGTGTTCCCAAAGATCTGGTTACTGTTGTGTTGCCACTATCTTTTTTTTTCTTTTTTGGAAGGGCCAAATGCACTGGCTTTCCAGCTGTATTTCGCTCATTTTCCAAATGGCATGAATTTGTGTTCAGTCCTGCATCTTCCCAGTTCTGATGTCAGTTTTGGATGCTCTCTGGAGGGGCGTAGAGGTTCTTTTCTGATTCTTTGTTAAAGTGGATTTCTATAACAGTGGATTTAGAAAAACACATTGACTGTTTAAGAGCTTATTTTTCTCATTTTCCAGCATTTCCCCAGTATACTTAATAGCAGGTTTGGCAGTCTCACTACATGTGCTTCTTTGCTTGAATGACCGCGTGTTAGTTGGATCCTGCCAGGATATCTGCTCTTTGCTACATTTGTCAGTGGTCTGTGGAATTGGAGGAGAACTGGAATGATTATTACGAGATGTTATATTAGAGACTATTTATGCATGTGGGTCCATAGGGTCCAGAGCTATTATGCAACCTTTCTCTCCCCACCCCCATCTCCTTTTTTGTTTCCCTCTCTCTTTTATTGAGCCTCGCTTTTTTGATGGCTCTTTTTTCTTTTCTCCTTATTTTCTTAGTGCTCCTCTGTTCCAAATAATGACTAATATTTTCTCCTTAAAGTTGCATGAAGCCTCAAGCAGTCGTGGAGAGGGACAGGAAAGGAAATAAGGAATCTAATCAATGCCATGTACCTCTGTGTATAAGAGTATTTAATCTAAATGTAATTCATTCTAATCAAAGCTGAAATAGACTTACGAGAAACTGTGACTGCATGTTCATTTTGTAAAACTTTTTTTTGTGTGTGTGTGTCCTTCCGAAGGTTTGCAATAAGGTACTGTTAAACTAGTTTCATGCCCACCTGACCTCATTAAGATATCCTTAGAGGCTTTTCTCAAATTTGGACTATTTTTAACTTGACACAGTTTCTTATAACCACAGTGCACACTGAAGGATGTTCAAAAACAGCAGGAGATGCAGCACTATGGCCAAAGCAAAGCTCCACACGAAAGAGCCATTAGCTCCTACAATGAAACATTCAAGAGACATATTACTTTTTTAGTTGAGAAATACAGAAAGGAAGAAATAGTAAGAGCACTAGCCATGCTGTTCCTAAATTCAACCATCAATACGTAGACTGATGAGTCTATTTTTTTTTTGTCTATTTAAGAAGTCTCAAACCTAAGGTATAGACCCAGAAACAATTACCGTTCATGTCAAATTGGATGTAACAGACAAATGTTAGCAAAATTCAGTTGTGAAATCTGTGATGGCTCTGAATGATTCACTTACTGAATATTATTCAAACCACTAATTCAAAGGCAAATTTGAGGCTGTTTTGTGAATAATTTTCATTGGCTAATTTTCCGGTTTCACGTCTCATGCTTTGTTGTACAAAAATAAGATAGCAATGCACACACAGTTTTCCCAGTTGTCTAGATTCTAAATTATTGTCATATGAAATAAAACAGTTAAAACCATGGAAGTTCAGTCACAATATCCAACTGCATGACAAGCTTAAATCTTGTGTGAATGATAATCCTGTGAATTGATTTTGGACTCTTCCCGAGCATGAGGACTGCACACTACTGACCCAGCCAGAAAGAGACGACTACATGTGTTTTCATTCATTTTCCATTCTGCTCTTATCTTCACCCAGGAGCAGCATTGTGGGGCCTTTTAAATGACAGAATGTCTTTGGTTTGGGTGATCAGAGCACTCACACTGGGTCCCGTTACCCGTAATAATAACCTGCAGTATGGTACTCATTTTCAATGTGGGACCAATCCTTGGTGTTAGATGCAGACAAAATGTTGATAAAAAAAAATCCTGCACCCTCTCTCCCCTTCTTGTTTGTGTCGTGCAATGTGTCCTCCACATAATTTGTCCACATGAAAGCAGTCGAGTGCAGGCACCGCATCTGTTCGGCTCATTAATATCAGCTCATGCACCTTTTAATGCCTGCAGCCCTGCAACAGTTTAGCAAGAGCGATCAGACTCATTTGGATCTTACATGGAAATAACTCCAGGCTCAGATGGACAACATTGCAAAAAACAAAACATTTGCAAGTGAAATTTAGAATCTAGTTGACATTGGTGCCAAAATTAGTTTTCCTGCAAGCAGCAAAGAAATAAAAACGGTGCCATGATGTCTGATTTGTGCACAAATGACTCTTATGAACTAGTTTATTTAACAAGTCTCTCATAAAAAGATACACACAAGTATGTGTGTGTGAAAGCATGTGGTCATAAAGTTACTGTTAGTTTCCGAAATCCTCACCATGAGAGGCTTGTCTGTCCTTTTCCTACGGAGTGCCTAAAGGATCCTCATAAATAAAACCAGATGTCAATATGCTTTAAAATGGAAGGAGAGTTTTGCATTGGTCTTGCATTGTCACATCAACAGTCCTGAGAAGCAACATTTCAGTGTTTTATAAGTTAGTTGACTGTTTTTCTCTTTACAGCAGGATGAAGACGGCGGAGATCTGTGTGGTCCTGTTTGTCCTGAGCTGTGTATGTGAACTGTCATTGTCTTTGGACCCCCGAGATCCAAATGTTTGCAGCTTATGGGAAAGGTAAGACTCATCTGCTTCAATAAACTATAGAGCACAGAAAGCCAGTGCCAAATAGAGATGATTTGCTCCAATGCATACTGGCAACCACGACTCCTGTTGTAGGTCAATGTCTACAAGTCAAACAACAGCAAAACAAAAAATCCTGACAAAATGTAAAAATGTAAAACTCAGTCTAAAGGATCTCAATATAGTTGTTAAAACAAGATTTTATCCAAGTAGTAAAATTGCAAAACATAACAAGACCTGTTTCAGAAAATATACTTTATATAGTTTTAATTATATTATATTATATTATATTATAAAATGTCTGTGAACCTATAGGACACAATGTTTGAATGTGGATGGATGGACATTTTTACAGCTTTTAAAATGTATTTGTGAATCATTAAACCTCAAAATTAAAATATCTTTTTAAGTCAGCAATTCTAAATTTTGTATGTAGGGGGGAAAATATGTGAGATCCTTTTCAAGTAATCTGGTAAACATGACAAAATCTTTGTTCTTTTCTAGTTTCACCACTTCAGTGAAGGAATCATATGCTCAACCCTTCGACCAAGTGAAGTATGTAGAGACCTGCGTTGAACCCTGGAGCGCTAACAAATGCACCCGGCACAGGTGACATACGCTGACAAACACACATACACTCAAGCATTTGCTCACAATTCCTCTGAGCTGACTTAGACTAAATGCAGCAAGAATTCTTTCATCCTACTGAGCTGCAGAGGTTTTCGGTCATTGGAGGGATTGTTTGGTTTGGCAGTAGAGTCTTTAAAACTGCTTTGAATCCAATTGTGATGCTGGCGTTCACACACGCTCTCTTTATTATAAAATTGGCATAGAAACTCACTCTCCCTGCCGGTCTTACTGTGGTCCCCAAAGGCCTTTTTAAGTTGAATCTGAAATAAGGCGAATGGGAAGGGTACAGAATTTTACAGAATACATTTCTAAATATTATATTGGTCTATAAGAAACAAAAAAAGGTGGCCGATGTTTTTCCAAGATAGCTATTGAATCAGAAGTCAACTGATTCGTGATAATGAAATAATGACTACTGTGTGGTGAACTTGCATGTTTAAAATGAAGGTTATTAAACTCTTTCTTTTTCTCTCATTCTCTCTTCAGGATCACCTATAAAACACTTTATAGGCAGGTGGTGAAAATGGACTATCGTAGGAGGTATCAGTGCTGTCGTGGCTTTTATGAGAGCAGAAATAAATGTGTTCGTGAGTATTAAATTGACATTTGACCTCTAATGGTTTTGAATGGTTTGTTTTTGTATTTTTCATCTCCCTGTTTTTATTTTTCCCTTCCTGCTCTATGTGTGTGTGTGTGTGTGTGTGTGTGTAGCACGTTGCACTAAGGAGTGTGTCCATGGCCGCTGTGTAGCACCTGATCGCTGCCAATGTGAGAGCGGCTGGCGTGGAGAAGACTGTTCCAGCTGTGAGTAAAGCGCCACACTTTCTCTCCAAAACGACCAAAAAGTGCAGCATTTAAAAGCATTATAAGTGCAAAAGTTGACATGAGCCGTTTTAAAAAACTGGGAACTTCTTTGCTTTCTTTGAAGATAAGTGTTTTATGCTAAATTTTAATTGCATAATGCTTTGTAACAAGCTATGTTAAAAATGAATCCAAGATGGTGGACAGAGGAAGAGTTATGTCGATTGTATGAAGTAAACTTAGAAAATGATCCAATACCTGAAACTGCACACAGAGAGACATTTCACTAGTGAGTGTTCTCGCTTCATGTGTTATCATCTGTGCATGTTTTTATTGGGCCCCATTTTCTCCCTTTTCTTTTCCCTCTTGTTTTCTTTTCCCCCTCTCCTCTCTCTGAATCTGTTCTCTCCTTAAATCTTTTCCTTTTCTTTCTTTTAGTATGTGCATGAATTATCAAAATAAAAATAGAGTTGGCTCAAGGTTTCTAAAGCATCTCCATTTTTCTCTGATTTTGCACATTTCTCCACATACAAATTTTTGTACTTTAAGTATTTGAATGTAAACTAATTTCAGTTAGTTGCCAATGCAACATTTTTCATATAATACTCTATAATACTCAAACTTTAAATAGACAAAAATAAATAAATAAATAAATAAATAAAAAGCTTTTAATGAAACTAAATTACTAAACAACTCATGACCTTCTGCAGCTCTGTGGAGATACACTGACTGTCTAATACATGACCGTCCAGTGTTTACTGTAGGATCCTGGTCTGAAATACTAATATGATTTAAAAAACTGTGGTTTCAGAAGAGTACAATGCCTTACAGGCTCCTAAGCGGAGTTTACATAAATGTGTTGGATACTCAAGGCTCTAGCTCTAGGTAGAAGACCCTTCTCTCTAATTTGTCCTGCTTTTTGTTTGGTTGGACTGTGAAACCCCATTATTAGCACGCATTGGCAGGAGGAGGCTTGACACTTCCTGAAGGCCTGTGTGTCGGGAGGTTTGTGGGAAATTAGAGAGGTTTGAGGTTTTAAATACACATTTCTCCCACTCTGTCCTGAAAGACGATGGCCAAGCTCTATCAAACTGCTATACAACCTCTTGTCTGTTTAAAATTATACAAATAAGATCACTATTATAAAGTAATTATACAAAACAGCCTGCAGAATAAACTAAAAACTAAAGGGCATGCTGCACAAAGCAAAAACAGCATTTTGATTTGAATGTCCATAATGGTCTGCGTTTTTGCATTTAAAAGAGATTCATGGCTAACTATTTAAGGATGGGCTTCTGGGAAATTGCCTTTTTAGATTAGACCTTTAACCTAACAACAGCTTTTTAAAAAAGACATTCAATATCTGCTGGAAACGTGCTGTTTGCTAAAACTACTTATATTTGATTCACTTTCATCTTCAGACAATATAAACATTTGACTCGCATGGAGAAAGAGAGTGAAAATTATCTGCTTCATATTCACTGTTTATAATATTCCATCACAAGTTTGTCATTTCAGATGATGCTGATTTATCCTGATGGACTTTAGGTCAGAGGTGCTTGGGAACAGAAAATTGAACTTGTAATGTAGTTCATGGAAGCAGCCTTGAGTTGAAAATCAATCAAGTTCTGAAGCTTTCTCTTGTCTGTTTAAAGTGGTATGAATTTGCTTTTAGAACTATGTGAGCTCAGCTGGTGAGCTCCAGTTTCTTAAAGCCTGACATGTGAACGCGGGGTGCTGGAATCAGTGTGTCAGACCCCAGGACACTAAGTCTCTGTCCTAAAGTAGAAGATATTGTGGAATAAAACTTTCGCAAACAGTCTGCAGAATATATAAAAACTAAAACAAAAATTTCAGAAAACAGTGACGTCATTCGCTTGTGTATTGCATGTTAATTCTATAGGTTCAGTATGTGAGCAGTCGCGTAGTGTTTCTTTTCATACTGATATCGCCAACTACTGGCCTGGCATACATAATACAGCGATTTTAGTCTTTTTAGCAGATCAGTGGGGGATTGTTTTGACAAAATTATCAGCTGTAGGCAGAATGTTTCTGAAACACGAAAATTAAAACACATTCCTGTTTGTGGTACATTGTTGTTGTGTATTGTATGCTTACAATGATTTCTGAAGGATCATGTGACACTTAAAACTGGAGTAATGGCTGCTGAAAATTCATCTTTGCCAGCACAGGAATTAATACAATTTTAAAATATATTAAAACAGAAAACAGATATATTAAATTGTAAATTTTATGACCCCAATCATTTTAATGGTAGTAAAAAATAAAAATAAAAAATTAATACATATAATTTTTATACTTTATGTGTTCTCCTATCAAAACAGAAAGAAACAATTGGAATGCAGAAGTTAACTAGTATCGTAGAAGCCAATTGAGCTCAGAACCTCACTGATTAAGGATCTTTTTGAGTTCCTTGACATGCTCTGCACGAGTGTGTGTTTCTGTGATGGATTCCTCTTCTTAACCCCTAAAGGGTATGTGTCATCACTTTAGGTTGTGTCATGACCGAAATCCAATCCCTGTGTGAGCGCTGGCCTGAGCTCACTCTGAGGTCCGGCCAAACTCCATCTGTAAAATTTCCCATTTGAAACTCATCCCTTCTGTTGAGCTCCATACAAATTCTCTGGTCAATCACGCTGTCAATTTGTTATGCTCTAAATGCCAGGGATGCTCAAGAGAAACTGAAGAAATCCCTTAGCGCTGATTTACTAAAATGACCAAACACAGTCAGACCAACTTAAGACAATATGAAAACCAGTGTAATCCAAAGAAAAGCTTCATGTAAATGCATCTGAACAGACTTTATATGTGTGGTTTGATTTCTCTGATTTAGCTAAATTTGTGTTTGTGTTTAGCATGTAATGCCCAGCATTGGGGTCCAGGCTGCAGGCAGCGCTGTGAGTGCCAGAACGGGGGACAGTGTGATGTTATTAAAGGAAACTGTCAATGCCCAGCCGGATACACTGGGGAACACTGCCAGGTACAGCCACAACCACCAGCAGCCTCTTATTTGAGATTGATGTGGTAGCATGTAAATGACATGCTTTTATTCAAATAAAATATAATATGTCTAGATGAAGTATACATTCAAAACTTCACATTACTGTGTGATTTGGGAGATTATATTAAAAAAAAGCTTTAGTTCAGATATATTACAGATTACTGTATATTCAAAATAATTTTTTTTAACTCAGCATATTTTCCTTCCTGTCAGGACCCCTGTCCTGCAAAGTCATTCGGTCAGGGCTGTCTGGAGCAGTGCCGGTGTGGAACAGGAGGATTCTGCAATAAAACCACTGGAGAATGTGTGTGCAGAAATGGATTTACTGGAACTCTGTGAGTGATTTCTTACTGCTCTCTGTATATTATCGAAGGAATTCAAATGATAAATTTACTTTTGTCACATATGCCTCTGTATATTTTTACATACCTCACATTATTCTTATTTTAAAGATTTTTTAAATATTATTTATATGCCATTATAGTATTTATCAGATTTTTGAAATGTATTTTAATGTAATTCTCATTTAAGTATTATGTACTTATTCCATTTTATTAGTTTTTCATTTGTTCGATTTCTGTTTAGTTTGAATTCAGTTTTCCAGATCTCCATTTAGCGCTTCATCGTAAATGTATGTAGTTTTTTACATTTAGATATTTTTCAAGTTTATTCCAGTTACTGAAAGTGTTTTTTGGTTAACAATAACAACACTGTTACTATAACAAATCTACTATTTTGTTTAGTGACCAAGAACGTGTGTATCTGAAATCTTCCTTAATCATTTTACTCAATAATGTTTTCCAGTGTTACATTTTCACAGTCCTAAAACATTACCATTGTTTGTCCAGGTTTGAATTGAATTTTGAATCCGATTTTCACTGTGCACCTCACTACTGTATTTGGTGGAACATGTCTCTGTTGCTCAGGTGCGAGGAGCCGTGCATGAGGCCGAGCCGATGTCCTGTACGCTGCCCGTGTCAGAATGGAGGCATCTGCCAGGGGAGAGGGGTGTGTGTGTGTCCACCTGGCTGGATGGTGAGAAATCTGTGTACTAGTTGTGTTTTTGTTTTGTTTTTATTCTTTGTTGAAAGTCCATTTTTATCCCCTCTCTCGTTTCAGGGTGCAGTGTGCACTGAGAGGTGTCCACCGGGCCGGTTTGGTCCAAACTGTGCTAAAGAATGTTTGTGTCATAATGGAGGCCACTGTGATCCAGAAAAAGGCCAATGTCAGTGTGATGCAGGTTACACTGGAGAAAGGTCTGCATCATTTTAATATCTGAATTTTGCATTATTTTTTCCCTACAATCTGCAGTCCTGTCAGAAAAGATGTGACACTTGTTTTGGGGTCACAACAACCCAGTTAAAATCTATGTGCTAAATGACCACTTACTGGTTTCTAGTTGGCCATTCAAAGTACTTGTTAGGTATGGATTTGTAGCTCAAAAAAATCTTTAAAAAAGCCTCTGATAATTATTTGAGCATCATGGTTATACTGTATGATTGTCTCTTGTGAAGGTGTAACGAGGAGTGTCCAGTGGGCACGTACGGTGTGGACTGTAAGGGTGTGTGTGACTGTGCTAACGGAGCACGGTGCTATAACATCCACGGTGGGTGTCTGTGTGAGCCAGGGTTCAAGGGTCCACGCTGCGATCACAGGATGTGTCCTGATGGGACCTACGGCATGCACTGCGAACACCCCTGCCTCTGCAACTCACAAAACACTCTCAGGTGTGCTGTGTGCTTCAGTGTCTCTTAAGCCCCTTTCACACTGCACATCGGACCCGTTATATTGCCGGAACATTGCCGGGTCGCCTTCTGTGTGAAAGCAACCACATCCCGGGATTGATTCCGCCATTGAACCCGGGGACCTAGTAACATTGCCGGGTTCGACCCAGGACGAGCGCTGTGTGAACAAAAGCCAGATCTAATGCCATGTCGAAGTGATGACGCGCGTTATCGCACGACTCTTTTACCGGCTGTTTTGAAGAAAGATCAACGTTCGCGACAAAAAAAATATGTGCAAACTGTAATGAAGCAGAGATCAGTTAGTTCCTCACTTTCCGCGCTGACGCCGAGATCGTTTGCTTGCTTCAGCGAAAGTATAACGTGCCTAACGTTTTTGACTCGTACATTACACGTCACGCCCTGATGTCACGTGTCGTTACGGGATCTTTACGGGTTGTGTGTGAAAGCACGCATATATCCCGGGTAATCACTGACAGTGTGAAAGTGCAAAATTTAGCGACCCGAGGAACAATTGCCTGAACACTTTACCCGTGTATTTGCCGGAATGGCAGTGTGAAAGGGGCTTTACTGATGATCACTAACTTTGATTTGCTACAGAATTTAATGTTTTTATTTTAACTGTATTTTTTGTAATTTTGTTATATTTACTATATAGCAATTGTTTCATTTTTTTTATTAAAGTTACAATTTCAGAATAATTATTGAATAATTTCATTGAATAATTTTAGTGAACAACAACAACACTGCTGAGAACAAAGACAAACTATTTGTGTTGACCAATTAGTTCTATTAATCAAACCGATAATTCTATTGGCCAAATGCCGTTTGATAACAAAAATGATCAGCTTGAGTCATTTTCCCACGTCTTACTATATGTATTGATTGTGTCGTGGATGTTACAGTTGTCATCCTCTGAAGGGGGAGTGTACCTGTCAGCCTGGGTGGGCGGGGCTATACTGTAATGAAACCTGTGCTCGTGGTTACTATGGCAGTGGTTGCTTGGAGCCCTGCCTCTGTGTGAATGGAGGGGTGTGTGACACGGTGACGGGCGAGTGCCACTGTACGCCCGGATACACGGTGAATGGACAGACACAATCAAAAACCAAATAACTTCCTCAATACCACGTAATATTCCACATTAATATTTCTGTGTGTGTGTAGGGACTACACTGCGAGAAGCTTTGTGAGGATGGCTTCTATGGGAAGGGCTGCTTGTCTCCCTGTACCTGTGTAAACTCTATAGCCTGCTCTCCAATCGATGGAACATGTTTCTGTAAAGAAGGTAAGTTCTGGGACACATTAAAAGAAAGAATGAACTAATTATTTCAAGATTGAAATACTCAGTCAATGAATCCAGAGCATCAGTAAGCAAGGAATGAACAGACAAACTGTAGCGGACAATGCTATAAAATACTGTTTACTAATGCCCTTTCCAGTGTCACCCCAACAGTGTTTTTGTGTGGGTGTGTTTAGGGTGGAGAGGACTTGACTGTTCTATTGCATGTTCAGAGGGCACATGGGGTGCTGGCTGCAACTTTACATGTCAGTGTGCAAATGGAGCATCCTGCCACCCTGCTGATGGTTCTTGCAAGTGCACCGCAGGGTGGAGAGGAGCTTCCTGTGACGAGCCCTGTCCAGTAAGTCTTTCTCATACAGTGCACATGTGTTCGATTTATAATAACCAGTTCATAGATACAGGCCATTCATCTTCAGTCACACTTTTTCCTCCTGTGAACTGAATGTGACATCTGTGTTGTTGTCTGTTCAGCACATATGTCTCCTAAATCATCTGCAGTAATTTGACACTACCACCATCAGCAAAAGTGATCAACCTGATGAAGAATGCATAAAGCTCTTTTGCTTAGAGTACATGTTGCACGGCCGACATTCAAATTAAAGTAGTAATTACGTTAGAGCTGTATAATCTCACTGGGCAGAGTCAGAGTTACTTGATTGTTCTGAATCAATATTTCCATTCTGGAATAAACAGATCGGGACATTCGGTCCGGACTGTCAACACAGATGTGATTGTCTGCATGATGAAGGATGTGAGAGTGTTACAGGCCAGTGTCTGTGTTTACCAGGCTGGACAGGTACGACTTCATTTCCATTTGTATGGCTTATATACCACCTAATAATTAATATGCAAAAACAGTATGCAGTGATAAATGCTTAAAGCAGTAGCAGCTTCTGGCTGATCAAATAATGAGTGAAGCAAGTGATGTTAAAAATCATAATTGATCATCAGTCACTCAGGAAATAGAAGGATAAGCCAAGTGCATTGCATTATGGTATACAGTATTATGTGCAGTATGCACCGGTCTAAATTGGCAAATGCAGCATGTCAAGTTTGCATGCTTACATAAAATGTCAGTACTGTAATTTGTTTACATATTGCATCCTACAAAAATATTATGAGTATGTAGAGTGCCACTGTTTGCATATTTAATTATTCCTCTCTATTGATATCACCCATAATGGAATGTAGATCTTTATTTTATATTATATTAATCCCCTAATTTCTGTTGAGATAGACTTGATTTATATGTTTGGTACCCTAGCGGTGCACATGCACATATAATAATAGTAATTTTGAAATCTCTACAGTATGTACACCAGTCAGAGAATCATAAAAAAATATCTGCGACCCAAAAAGTTTTATAGCAGTTTTTATAGAAGATGCATTAAATATATTAGAATATTAAGACAAGAAGAAGTGTGAAAATGGTTTACAACATAAGGCATTAGACCTCTAATAGCACATGACAGTTTAGGCAACTCATCCAATTTCTTCCGCAGGTCTGCGCTGCACACAGCAGTGTCCAGAGGGAACATGGGGCCTTCAGTGCAACCAGACCTGCTCCTGCCTCAACGGTGCCACCTGTCAGCCACATACAGGAACCTGCCTGTGCAAACCCGGATTCTGGGGAGATCAGTGTCAACAAAGTGAGTTTATATGTACCTGTGCATCCATCGGCATCTCTGAGGGCTCTGGTTTAAACAGTGCTCTCTTTTTTTCTTTGTAGTGTGCAGTGCTGGAATGTTTGGAGAGAGGTGCAGCCGTCAGTGTCCACCATGTGTACATGCCTCCTCCTGTCATCACATAACAGGCAATTGTTTGTGTCTGCCTGGATATACTGGACACCTGTGTGAACAAGGTTAGATACAAACACAAACAAACTTATTCGGTCATGTAAAAAAAAAAGCCATTATTTATTCACCCTTGTGTCATTTCTAGCAGTTATTTTCCATACAATGAATGTTTATAGTGGCCACAATTTTCAAGGGCCAAAAAACACTAAAACCACCATAAAAGTTGTCTAAGTCAGTATTTACTGAAAATTAACAGCATACAAGTTTGGTGAGTAAATAATGACAGAATTTTCATTTTTGTGTGAATTCTATTTAAACCTGTAACGTCCATAGCAGCAAATTGTCTACAGTATAATCCTCTATTTTAAGGCTTGTATAAATCATTTAACTGCTGTTTTTGTTGGATCTCTAGCCTGCCCCATCGGTCGATATGGACGCCATTGTAGCAATGTGTGCAGGTGCACCAACAATGCTACATGTCATCACCAGGATGGTTTGTGCCTCTGTCCCGCCGGATGGACCGGACCAGACTGCTCTTTATGTGAGTTTTCTCGTCTATGAGATACTATTTGATTTCACTGGCTTTATTTGCATATGTTATGCAAAGTGACATCAGATCCTACGTTTCGTTTTCTGAGAGATATATCAAAATTAAGTTAGGTAAAACAAGAAAAATGTCGGCCAATGCAGTTAGAAAAAAAAATGTTTTTTTTTTCTTTTGAATAAAGTTGATTTTTATTACCCCACTATTTACTGATATTTAACCTCAATTAAGTTTCATGCATTTCTGAGAAAACTAAACATTTTATATCTTAAGTGATTACATCTTGATTGAAGAATGTTTATTTGTACTGGGATTTGTAACAAGACAAAGATACTGAGTAAGAAAAATGAAGTTCAATATTAAAGTGCCCCATTATTCCTAAAGTTCCTAAGATATATTAGTAAAAAAATATAGTTTTTTTTTTTTTTAGAAAACTAATGTGTTTTTTGACCTTGCATGCATGTAAACCTGTTTTAAGAGACTCATAAAACAATAATAGCAGCCTTAAAATGGAATAATAGGGGCGCTTTAAGAGTTGTTTCTCCTATAAAAGATTGTTCGCCAGATTTCCTGGATGTGGTTTCGGAATAAATAACTCGAATTGTAATTTTCATCTGAAAAATAAATTTGTATTCCTGGATCAGGCTCAATATGTCTGTCACTAATCAAGTTCAAACATTGGCCAAATGTTTGTTTTTGCAGTGTGTCAGACTAAGACGTTCGGCACTAACTGCGCTCAGACTTGCTCATGTCCCCCCAACCATTCCTGCAATCCTCACACTGGAGACTGTGTGTGTGTACCTGGACCAGGCGAGGACTGCAAACCAGGTATTCAAACCTAAAAACCTTCGCTTTTCTGTATGCGGACAGAATGTTAAACACTGAAATGTTAATGTCTGTCAGTGTGTGTAATGTGAATGGCTGGTGTTTTTCAGAGCAAGAGCGGAGTATGATGGTGCCTGTGTCTCCGCCGGAGAAGGACTCGTGGGGTGCGATCGCAGGAATTGTGGTGCTGGTGATTCTGGTTGTACTCCTATTGGCTGTTCTGTTGTTGTATCGGCACAGACAACAGGACAAACAGAGCAACACTCCGGTTGTGTCTTTCTCTTCAACCCGCACTGTCAGTTCAGAGTATGCTGTGCCAGGTATGAGGTTTTGATACTTTCAGAAGTGCCTCAATTAATTTGCACAAATGAAAGACTATGACGAATTGTTATGCTGAAAATCTAATAAATTCATAATCATTTTAATTGGGTATTTCCTTGTTTTTTTGTAGATGTTCTGCACAGCTACCATCACTATTACTCAAACCCGAGTTACCACACGCTTTCTCAGAACAGACCTCCGCTGCCACACCTGCCCAACAACCAGGACCGAGCCATCAAGGTGAGTAATAACATGGGATTATATTTACAATATTATATACAATATACAATTTAATCTCATATTTTCATTCATTCATTTTTATTTCTTTATAAGGCCAATGTCATAATTTAACTATGTTTTACCAAAGCATGTTTTTCTAATGCAGTGGAAATGCAGTTCTATATGAAATTGACTTACATAAGAAATGGATATTCTTTACTTGAACAGTTATTTATGCAATTCGAAACTCTAATAAATCAGTTACCTCTTGTCAACAGCAAGTAAATTAATTTAATGCATATTTAAGTTTTATTATCCATTGTCTCCTTTGGAGCAGAGCAACATATTACACTTAATTAATTATTTGTGCATTGATTTTTTTTTTTTAAGTATGCGACACCAGAATTTTGCACATGTAACAGAAACGACTTCCTTTATGTCTCATGCTTTGACAGAACACCAATAATCAGCTGTTCTGCAGTCTGAAGAACACGGAGAGGGAGAGGAGAGGTCTGTTTGTGGCTGAGACTAATGCAACTCTTCCTCCAGGCTGGAAACACCAGGAGCCACCTAAAGATCCAGGTAATAGATACTGGGAGACATATTCATTGTATGTCCACATTATATTTTTAGTTTGTTCTGTGCTGTGCGGTTGGCCGAGTAAATTGAATGTGGTCTTATTGTGTTTGCAGGGGCTTTTGGCATTAATCGAAGTTACAGCTATAGTGCTACTCTTGGGAAGCACTACAACAAAGGTAGGTACAACCGAGTCCCCACATATTCTTCTTCTATATGTTCTTCTATCTTAGTTGAGTCTAATATGCTGTTGTGATTGCAGAATTGAAAGATTCATGTGTGGCAGTGAGCAGCACTTCTCTGAACAGTGAGAACCCATATGCCACCATCAAAGATCTGCCTGGCCTGCCACCTTGTCCTCCGGAGAGCAGCTACATGGAGATGAAGTCTGCAGTGCCTTGTGAAAGATCCTACACTGAAATCAGCCCACCATTCGTGACGCCCTCCACTCTGTCATGCAGAGGTAGTTTTCTCAAAAGAAATCGGATATTACTCCGTCTGTGCTGAGGGATTTGAGAGTTTTTACAGAAAATATATTTGTATAATATTCTATAGTTTCATTTTACAAAATATTCACCTCTTTTTTTTCTGGGCAAAACATAACTGTCTCAAAAATACATTTATGCAAATATATTTAAAATCTATTTTCTGGGCAGTTTTGCATACTTTGACATGTTTAAAAATTATACAATTTCAATTTTAATTCCGTTTGGGTACATGATAATGATGGCTTTGGAGTGTTGTCTCTGATCGCTGTGTATCGATCGTGTATCACATCTGGTGCATCATTTAAAACATGTTTTTTCACTGTATTTCAGAACACTGTTCCCTTGGCTACGTTGTGGAACAGGAACCTCAGAATCATTATGATCTGCCCATCAACAGTCACATTCCTGGGCATTATGATCTGCCTCCAGTGCGGAGACCACCCTCTCCATCGCCACGAACACTGCCCCACTGATCTCCTTAAAGACTCTGGTTCTTCTCTAAAATCACTGCCAAATACATAGAGTGCTTTACAAACTAAGAAATGAAATCGCGGACACCAGAGATGAACGAATGGATGAACACTACCATCTGCTGGACAACTTTGACATTAAAGGGATACTCCACCACAAATTGGAAATTTGGTCATTAATCACTTACCCCCATGTCATTCCAAATCTGTAAGCTTTGTTCATCTTCGAAACACAATTTAAAATATTTTGGATGAAAACCGGGAGGATTGTTACTGTTCCATTGACTGTAAAATACACTGTCAAGGTCCAAAAAAGTACGAAAGACATCGTCAGAATAGTCCATCTGCAATCAGTGGTTCAATATGAATTTTATAAAGTGACAAGTATACTTTTTTATGCAAAGAAAATAAAAATAAAGACTTTATTCACCAATTTGTCTTTGCATCGCCCTAGCGCCATTTTGGAGAATAGGCTATCTACTGAGCGCAAGAAGCGTAGCTCTTCTGTGTTAGTCTCGCTACACGGATGTGCTGTTTTCATTCAAATCAAAGCATAAATACACATAGAAAATGTATCCTTGTGTCGAGGCTGACACATACCACATACACATAAGAATGCGCTGACACATACTTTTCTTGACCATGACAGTGTAATTTATTTGGCAGTCTATGAGACAGTCACAAGTCTCCCAGCTTTCATCCAAAATATCTTAAATTGTGTTCCGAAGACTAATGAAGCTTTTACCGGTTTGGAACAACATGGGGGTGAGTGATTAATGACAAAATTTTCATTTTGGGGTGGAGTAACCCTATAATAGGAAATGTCTGGGCATTAATACATATTTTCTGTTTTAAATGCTATTCATGTTTCTTAACTTCTCTGGTAATCAGGGTGTAAGTGACAATATCATTTTTAATAGCTACAGAACAATTTTTCATGTTTCGCTATGAATGTAAATCGAGTTCAACCATAAGAATTGTAAATATTATAAATAAAATCTAAGTTTTCAAGCACAACTTGTCATGAATCGCATTAGTGCCTGGGACTAATCGAGTTATCCTAACCAAAAATGAAAATTCTCATATTTACTCACCCTCATGGCAACTATATATATATATATATATATATATATATATATAGTATATATAGTTGCCATGAGGGTGAGTAAATATATATATATGGCTTTGAAAACCATGCAAAATGAACATAACTTCTATACATACACAATACAACTTTAATACATACGCAGTTGATGAAACCATGTTTTCTGAAGCGAAATTGCAAGGTGTGTGTGTAAAACTAGTATATTCAACTTTTCAAAATATACAGTAAACCAAAACCTCCGGGTAACTGTCAAACACGCCATCGTGAGCGCACGCTTTAGGTTAATGTCAGCACGTTGTGAAATGTCATGTATTCACATTTTTTGAAAATAGTTATTGGTAGATAAGTATAAATTGGTAGACTGTATAAAAACAGATAAAGGACTAAACATGTAACCTTTCATCAATCAATACATAGCTTCTTACTGAAAGTCCTGTCATTATTAAAAACAAGACTTTAAAATATAATAGCTTAAATTATATAAAATTAATTGTTCAATAAAATAGTTTCCATAAAACATTTTAACATTTGAAATAAAGTCAAACATTTGGAGAGCAACTGAAAAATTCAGAACTGCTTTATTTTCAGCTGAAAAATTCAATGCACAGTTTATATGTTCACAACTATTATGACATTTTTCACAAAACAGTAAATGCCCTGCCCTGCAGTCTGAAGTTTCTTTTCTTTTCTTTTTTTATACAAAACCTTCATGAAAATAGCTATCTAACTAAAATAAGCATTTCAAAATTAAGGGTGATTTCTTTCTTTCAGCAATCTAGAATTGTTCATCAATAATCTAAATGCCAAAGATGCCATTAACAGCAACTGAAATCCATTATCAGTTTAAAAAAACAAAAATGCATGGCTTATTACAATAATTTCAATCTCTATTTAAGCAGAAATACAAAACCACAATTCTTAAGTATACATAGAAAAAATAGATATGGCCTACCCCAAAATTATTCTTTAGAAACCCAAAGCTTTGCGAAGCAATAAAATAAGTGTTTAATCTCGGCAATATCCAGTCCTCTTTCTGGAGAGCTGTGGCGAGGCTCAGTTAAGTTCTTAATTTTCTATGATAAAAGCTCTTCCAGCTTTTCTGAAACCAATTTTAGTTTTACGCCTGGAATCTGATGGACGTGTGCGGTGAAGGGAAGGACAGACTACTCAGATTACTGGAGCCTTACAGCTGTCCAGGTGAGGATCTGGACCATCTACTGCAAGAGAGGAGTGACAAGAGCAAATCAACACTCAGTCCCATAGACAAACTAATATTTGTGTGTACATGTAGATATGAGGTTTCAATAAAACTCAAAATTTCAAGTGTCATTGTAACAAGAATAATAATAAAACATTAAAGCTGGGAATGACGGTGGTCATTTTCCCCATTTAAATATTCTGCCTCTAAGCTTGAAAACAAAAATACATCTCTTTAAACCGGCAATAGTTTAGTACTCAGTACTTTAAACACAACATGATTCTCTGGTCACATGATATGTTTTTCTACAAGTAAACTTCAAAAGATTTTCTTCTAAAAACATACGTTTTTTTTTTTTTTACGTCATGGCAGTTGCAAACTGCTACAGAGATTCTCTTTGGATTACCGGTAGTTTTATAGTTGCTTCAAGTCTTTCAGAACATCCATAACACTTATTACACAAGACACAACATACTGCAGTCTAGTCAGAGCTTGTAAGCACACTGCCAAAAGATACAAAGTTCCTATTCAACTTTTTACTTTAACAAAACTGCGTAGAATTACTCACTTTCCTTGCCCTTTTGTAGTTGCACATAATTTTGATCACGTAACTGTGAGAGGTAGCATGAAAATACAATAAAAAACACTCACAGTTTGGGACAATAACAAATGACCCCTCATTTCCTGTCTTACATGAACTGATGCTCACTGTTTGTCCTCGTACTGTATGTGAGTTAGAAAACCAGTCTGTGCTAAGGCTGGTTATAATGAGAGTTTAGTCATGGAGGTGTATCAACTGTGCGTGTTGCATTCTGACAGCTTTCTCGTTGAGAGTTCATGGTGTGAGTGTGAAGTGCTCCGTTCGCCTCTCTCCCTGAGTACAGTACGATTATTTTGAAGCTGCAGCCAGGCCACCATGCAAATATATTAAAGTAACACTGTATATAATAATAGCAAACTACAGCCTACAAGCTGCCAGTGTATGAAGCCTTATGCCATACAAAAGCCAAAAATCTACCCCGCAGATTATGAATTACAAAACAAAGAATGAAGTACAAAATATATCATGTAATAATAAGACAAGTAATCAAAAAAGAAAGTAATTGTTGGATAAATTCCTCCTGGTTTGTGTGAAAGGACAGATGGTCAGGGCTGCCTACAGCTTGCTCTACATAATGGAGCAGTTGTCTAGTTTGGGTCCAGCCTGAGAAAGAGAAATAAATGTACATTTAATAAAACTGCTGAAAACCATTTCACACTTTTGTTTTCAGAAGTAGCAAAAATATAAAGTAAAAATACACTTGAAAAAATGTGTGTGTGTATATATATACATATATATATATATATATATATATATATATATATATATATATATATATATATATATATATACATATATACATACATACACATACAGTATTATTATTCTTAAAGCTTTATTACTATTTTAATGTTAATTTGTTATTTACATAAAAATCACATTAATTCACATTTATCCAACTTTGACAAAAACATTTTTGGTACACTGATTCAATTAATTGATTTTTTTAAATAATGCTATACATTATTTTACTCTTAAAGTTATGTTTAAAAATGATTAAAATAGACTTTCTTTATCTTTTTTAAATCTAAGACAAAAAAGCAATCATTTTATTTATTTTTTACACACATCTTGATGTTATCTAACAAATCTTTTTGAAAATTCTAAATTCTGCTGTGACCCAGCAAAATAAAAAGAAAAAATTCATACCTGTCTGCGCTTGTCATTGCTCACAATAAAGTGTGAGGGGGAGACAAATGCTTCAGGCAGCCCCCCTCCACTGCTGAAGGAGCGGGTCGCACTGGACACTCCAGAGCTGGCCGACATGCAGCTGCTGTTTCTATCTGAAGGCAGCCCACATGAGCCACAGACCACCGTACGGCTGCGGAGGTTGTACTCACTATCCCCGCATGTGCTGTGGGCGGCCTGCAGGGGGAGACAGTACACAGGGAAAAACTGAGACTGAGAACCTATTGGATCTTTTCATAGAGATGAAGTCTGACTGCTCTTGGCTCATTTTAGTGCTATGATTCACTGTGAGAAGGCTTCACCCAAAACAAACCCAACTGACAGCCATTAACAAAACACTGGCATGATGATGTTCATTATGACAAGAGTGGTTTTAAACATCATACACACATTGTACACATTATATACATTATACTGTGAAAAAAAATGCATTTACATGCACTTGAAAAGTTTGATTTCGGTCAAATTAATATTTCAATAATTCATCTCTTTTAAAAGTCATGTTTTAACTTTATACTTGTGAAGCCAGACCATTGTTTTCGATTATGTGATTGTTGCTCGACTTCGTCTAGTATGTCCTCAGAACTCATGTTTTCAATTTAACCTGGGAAAACTCAAAATATACTGTGCAAAAAAAAAAAAAAAAATAGATTACTACAACTTTTTGAGACATGCAAGTGACTAAGTACCATATCATCATCTTCCTCATCCTGGAATAGTGTGCGTGTGACCTTCCTCATGGCCATTTCCTAGAGAAATACAAATAAAGAAAGAAAAAAGGGAAGCGAATGAGTCACTTAGCTACCTCAAATCAAATAAAACCTTATTCAGAAAGCTGGCTGGTCTAGTTTAACAGCATCCCACCTCCCCACTGGAGCTGATGAGGGTGGTCTGGAACAGATCTCCACTGCCCCATGAGTTCTGGGTCTTCCACACCAGGTCAGAAGGAGGATTGTGGGTTCCTCCAGCTCCTGCGGCCCAAATCTGACAGCAGAGAGACACCGCAGTGAGTCAGGAATTTAAAAACAACTAAAGCGCGATTATTATGTTGTGAATCGAGACATACCGTGACAGTCTGTCCTGCCTTTAGGGTAAATTTTGGCGGGAACTTGTAGACGATGGGAGTGCCAGAACCAATTTGCCTCTTCACCTGCCAGTGACCCATAGTTTGATCCTGGAGGAAGAAGATATATTTACTAAAAAGTAAATAATTAATTCCTGTTTATTGGTTCCCAAAGCTCCTTTTCATTCTCACCTGGTCAGATTTGTTACTGAGCCGAACATATTTGCCCTCCATGTCCACTTCATCTACGGTCACGCGGCCGCTGGCAGAGGCCTGCTGGGCGACGCGTGTGCGAGTAACAGTTCCACCGACCAAACTGGAGGCATCGCTGTCGTTATCATTCAACCGCCGTTTTTTAGCACTGCCTGAAGAGGTACGACTGGTGCTGCTCTGGACCACACGTGTGTGAGTGCCAGAACCCGAGGAGCGGGTCACAGTCACCCCACGGACAGGAGGAGGACTCGGGGAGAGTCGCAGCCTAAACAGGGATAGCGGGGCAAAGGAAGCGAGAAAGATTTGTAAGCAAATGCATGAGACTATCATTCAAGTCCTATTATAATTAGTATAATCACTTTAGCAAATATTGAAATATGCAATTAATTAATCAGAATATCATTAATGCTTTTGCTCTTAGGTTTAAAATTATTCAAATTCATTTACAGGCTTTTTTTTCTTTTAGTTAGCATTTATTTTTTAAAGAATTAAGCAGAATCATATGGAAACCAATTTCCGCCACAAACAATTTTAAATAAAACAAGGTGATTGCAACTTTTTATTGCAAATTGAGAGTTCAAATCGTAATTGCAAGTTATAAAGTGAGAAATGCATTATATTTACTCCCAATTAGCAAGTTATAAAATCAGAATTGCGTGATATAAATTCGTAATTGCGAGTTATAAAGTCAGAATCGCATGTGGTAAAATCAGAATTGCGAGATATAAACTCACAATAGTGAAAAAGTTAGAATTGCAAGATATAAATTCAGACCTGTGACTTTATTTCTCAGAATTGCAAGATTTTTTCTCGCAATTCTGACTTTCTAACTTACAACTGCGAGTCTATATATTGCAATTCTGACTTTTTGCAATTCTGACTTATTCAGTGGCGGAAAGGACTTCCATAGAATCATTAATGCTGTATTAAAAAGTAATTTTAAAAGACATTATTATTACAAAAATTATAATGTTAATATTTTTTTAATAAATCTTTTACCAATATTTTTTATCTAACTCTAATATTAAAAGCACCAGAAAAATCAAACCAACAAAAACGTTAAAGCAACTTTTCAATACTTATTCAGCAAATATGGTTGCATTTAATTTTATTTATTAATCAGAACATCATGCATTTAATTTGATGAACATTTTTAAAGCAATTGACAGCTCTATTGTTTACGAGTACCACATTTCCGTGTGAGCAATAAGTGACATCCCATCTCTCACCTCTCCTCCTCGCCCTCCAGAAGCTTCCGGTAGGCGCTGATCTCCATGTCGAGTGCGAGCTTAATGTCCAGCAGCTCCTGGTACTCGTCCAACTGTTGCTGCATGCGGTGCCTCATTTCGGCCATCTCTTTCTCCTTGTCATCCATACGACGGCGCATCATGTCCCTCTCTCTGGATAGAGCCTCCTCCAGCTCACGGATCTTCGCCTCGCGAGCAGACAACTAATGAAGAGAGCACTCGTGCAATTTAAACTATGTAAATTAATGTTACGAGTCCGATTTTCAAACTCAAATTTAAATTGTGCACTTTCATTGTGATATTTCTTTCCTAAAGAGAATAATACATATACTGTATAAATATGTTCTGAGGGTGGAGTTTTTCTTGCAAGTTATTCTATTGTGGGACTGTGGTACACATGTACACTGTAATAAATACTTGATTGTATGTGTGTGTACCTGCTTCTGTAGCTGAGAGAGCTGAGACGTCACACTCTCCATCCTCAAACGTGTCTGCTGCAGTTCCTCATGGGCGGCTCCCACCAAATGACTGTTCCTGTCAGCCGACTGACGGGCATTCTCCAGCTACACATAGATAACACAGGATGACATTTAACTGACAGATGTGGTGTTTGTCTTTATATATAAAAATATTTCAACAAATACGGCTGGTAATGGATCAGTCAGCAAATATGTATACAGGGCGGGCCCGGTTTAACAAGGTGCCCCTGGGGATATACAGAAACGCAGATCTGAAACGCAAGTCATTTGTAAATCCAACACATTTGGTGGTTTGCTCTTTGACTGTTCTATTACCTTGGAGTTGTAGGTCTTCTCAATTTCATCCTTGTAGATGCGAAGCTGCTCTTCGTGTTGGTTCCGGAGTTCAATCAAAGCCTCAGACAGTTTACTCTCATACTCCCGCTGGCGCCCGCTGTCGATTTCCACCACACGCGACTCATGTCTGCGCTTAGACTCACGAAGCTCCTGGAAAAAAGAGAACAGTTTAGAGCAGCAGAGAAGTCCTGCATGTCTTTGTTTAAGAACCTGTATTTTACTTAAATACGTTAGCAGTTAGAAGTGAATGCTCAGATATATATATATTTTTTTTACTTTAAATGAATAAGAGAGCTCAGCTTATGTATGTGCGTGTGTGTGTGTGTGTGTGTGTGTGTGTGTGTGTGTGTGTGTGAGACCTCAGTGTAGATGTTCTTCTGGAAATCCAGCTCCTCTTTCAGGGTCTGGATTCGATTCTCAGCATCCACACGTCGTAGCATTTCATCTTGTAGCTGCTTCTTAGCATCATTCAGACTGGCCTCCAGCTGCAACAGACATATTCACTTCACTAACTTCTATATCAGTGTTCAATGTTAAAAGCAACATACTGTACTATGCAAAATACTTCTTAAAGGTGCTGGTATGTAGGATTGACACCGAGTGGTTGAAGTAGGTATTGCAGTCCAAATTCAAAATATTGGAGAGTTTTTTCAGCCGGCCCCTCCTCCTCGGACTTTAGGCACATGTAGGTTGCCAGATTGACTACACAAACGGGAACGAGTGTACTTGATGATAAATGAAAAGAAATGCGCTGTTTTTATGCCAAATGGCAACCCATGGGCCGAAATACAATTGGGTAAACTGGCAGTGGGCGGGTTTCACAAATCAAAACAGAGACCGACATTATGGAAAGCACATATACAAAGGAGAATAACTGACTATAGCATTGTTTTTCCAGATAAATAAGTATGTTCACTTTGTATGTCTCTTAAGTATCTGCAAACATATTATGGTATTTTTATGTTTTAGTAGATTCAAAAACTTACATACAGCACCTTTAAAATCCTATTAGCATGAAGGTCTTGTTTTCTTATAAAAATATCTAAACATCTAATCTTGTGGCTCTCAACATTTTAGACTAAAATAAAACTAAGTGTTCATGTTTTAACATATTATTTTGTGTTTTTAGCAGTTTAATTAAGATTATATTAATAATATAATATATAATTATTATATAAATATTATATAAAAGTGCTCCTGTGGCTCAAGTGGTAGAACATTGCGTTAGCAGCACAAGGTTGTGGGTTTGATTCCCAGGGAACACAAGTTAGGTAATAACTGTTAGCCTGAATGCACTGTAAGTCGCTTTGGATAAAAGCGTCTGCTAAATGCATAATGTAAATAATATTATATTAACAAGATTTTAGGAGCTACCGGGGCTCCTAAAATTATTTTTTCAGAGGCCCCCTAGTGGTCACTGGTTGAGAATCACTGATTTAAACGAGGCAAATGTACTTCAGCAAACTGCATAAGATTTTCTTGGAGAAAATAAATATTAATTTAATTTCGCCAATTTTTTTCCCCCAAGAAAGTTGAATATATTTTTAAAAATCGAATTATTTATGTTCCCCCTCTCTCTCTCTCTATACATCTCTCTCTCTCTCTCTATACATACATACATAATCGTTTTTTTTTTAAACTAGGAATTCATTTTATGTCATAGCTATTTTTATGTGATATTAATAAGATATTGGCAAAAAAAGAGCTGAATCATACACCCTTAAGCAAGCTAGTAGTAGCTTAGATGCTTTAAAAAATATTTTAGTGCATGTATTATTATAGGTTACCCGGGAGAAAACTATGATCAAAGTACCCTGCTCAAGTTCCTAATAAATGGTACAAACTGGAACCTTTTGGTCACTAGCCCAGATTTAACCCACAGCACCACACCACCCAAACCTTTAGACATGCAGCTTTTTATAGAATCACCACCTTTGCCAGCTGGGCTTTCAGATCTCTGCCTTCGACCTCCAGTGACCTCTTCTCCCCCAGTGCTGTGGAGAGAGACGCGTCCTTGGAGTTCAGCAGAGCCTCCAGATCCTTCAGTCTGGCCAGAGCCGATTCCAGATCCGACTCCTTCTTACCATTCCTACAGTCATAAAAATACAAAGAAGGTATTAAAGCATTTTTTCCCTCTCGGCACACAGAGGAATACAATTATTTCAATTAGATAATTCATTCATACATGTTGCGCTTTGAGAGGAAAGTATCTTGTATCAGAAAATTGGGAGCTACTGCATAAGCGTGGCATCATGGCCCGAGTAAAGCACCTTTTAATTTCGGCTGTCAGAACTGACCTAAGACTGTTCAATATGCATCTGATTTACATACATACAACTTGACTGAATATGTTTGCCAAGTAGCAAAGCTAGAATAATCATTTTGCTGCAAATGAACACCAGACAGCCCATAGTTTTGCTTGGGATTTTGTACCAAAACTCTCTCTGAAACCGAGCACGTTTGGGCCTCCAACAGTGAATTTAAACCATATGTGTGTGACTAAGGTGTTGTTCATTGTTAAAGGAACCATACAAAGCTTAATAAAAACACAGAATAATAAACACTTCAAGAAATAAAAGATGGCATCAACTGAATTAAGTGAGGTTTAGGTTTGCAGTTTTAAAACATAAGGATAATAAAGCCAACTCTTACAGTCTACAATGAGAGTATAATATATAATAATCAACACTCATATCTGTCATCGCTCTCAAAACAAGCATTTAGGTTTAGAGTTCATCTCTGTGCATTCCCAGATCAGATTTCACAAGGCCTGTAAAATAGCTCCTCCAAAATTAGTGATGTGATTGATGACAAACATTGCTTGAAACAATTAAAACTCAGTCCCTAAGGCACTTTTACCACACACAACTCCTTCCCAAGAACTAAAGTATGCTCAATGTGCACTCAGACTACAACGCAAGCAAACTAAAACTCTACTAGAAACTCTACTACTAAAACTAACAGACTATAGCAAATCACTTCTAGAGTTTGTATTCTCTGCTCTGTGGAGCATTCCATCAGGCCTCCTTCCTAAGAGATGCAATTCAACCAACGTACAATTCCCAACAAAAGAGGTTTTGTTAGGTCACATTCTTCACTTTACAGCCGCATACCTTCACTAAAAGCTTCATGAGGCTGAGAACATGAACAAATGTTAAATGTTGGAAAGTTAAACTCCCTGACTGACATTACTTAAGGTAATGTGTTTGTAAAATAATAGTTGGATGAATAACAGTTTTGAAGAACTGGTTACTGAAATTCATAAGTATGGAAAAATCTTTTTTGAAGGGAAGATATATGCAAGAACTTTTGCAGAGAGCCTTTGAGTTGAAACCCATCACTATTTTTGAGGAACAGTATAACTGAACTGAAAAAAAGTTACAAATTACAACATTTTTGTATTTTAGCTGTTCACGCTACAGAAATAAAAACAAGCATTAATGCCTAGCGGGATACAGCGTTTATGTGGGAAAATGTACAACTTTAGTCCAGAGGGGCTACAGTGAAGTAGACGGGTTATGATGACGGTGTGTAAAGAGTGGCATATTTGTGCTTAGTCAACCGTAAACACACATCCAGAAACACAACCTCTTCTTTCTAGGACATTTGGTCATTAAACACCAGCCCATTCCTGTCAGTGCCCAAAATGTGCCATTTTGTTCTATACTTATTCTGGATGCACAATACTGAGTCGACTGAGAATCAAGAATCAACATTTCACAGTGGTGCAGGCCACATTTGGAGGAAACGATAAAAGTTTAAGAGCCTCATGCAGTCTAATGTTTCTTATTTGTTCTATTATTTTCTATATTTGACATGGATTGTTTTTCTGCTACTGTATTTGTTTTGCTGTTTTGGTTCTCAAAATCTCCAGGATCTGTCCACAGGAAGCCAAACCAACCAGAGGCTGTTTAAAGTATACAATAGAAGAGCATGCGTTAACGTCACTTCTGTTCCGGGTCACACTGACCTTGTTGACCGAACTAACTGGAAATAATGTGTGTTATATCTAATATGCTGAATAAAATACTACAATACCACAGCATTTTAAAAACCTGTGTACATAATAAACAGAGAAAAAAAACTATAAAAGCATAAATTCCAGTAAGTTTTCATTAAAAGTGTGTCTGTGAGTGAGAGAGAGAGACAGAGAGAGAGAGAGAGAAAGAGGTGGAAAGGGTTTGGCTTGGCATCTTTGATCTAGTGGAAACATGTCCAGTTGAGGGAGTGAGAGAAAGAGAGGGAAAGAGAGAGAGGAGGAGAGGAATGTACAAGGTCGGCCTCCAGCCCCTATATGAATCACAGTCCTCTTTTGTGACCAAAAAGAAACCCACAAAATATAGGCCTCTGAATGTTTTGCCATGTTACCAAGGCAAAGTGTCGTAGAAATATTTCACATGTGACCATCTCTGAGAAAACTTTGACCACCAACAGGGTTTCCCCAAGATAAAACCGCCGAAACCATCCATTTGAAAGCTTCAATTCAAAAGAAGATACATAGCACAGAATAAGCATTAATACAACTGAATGCCATTCATTTTAATGTACTTGTAAGTCAAAAAAAAAAAAAGCTTTGGACTTTGGACTCACACACCCTCATGTGGGAAAAAAAAGAGTCTTGTTTTTGAATTCTGGACTTTACACTGTCCCTCTCACACTATATTTGTTGCTTCAGAAAGAGCACCATATGACAGGCGTCAAAAATGACTGTAGGCGTTCATCAAAGCTCTTGTAAAGCCATAAAAAGCACATAGTAAACCCGCACAGTCTGACACAACTCTTCATCAATATGATAAAGGACTGTACCTGTTTAATCAAATCTCAAATTTTTATCTTAAAAAAAAAAATCTAATTTTTATTAAATCAAATTTTTATCTTAAAAAAAAAAACATTTACTACTTTCTTTATTTGCTAAGTCTTGATATATTTGCACCGACTACATGAAAATCCATAGCATCTTCAGTCAAGTGTTTTATGACCATTTTATGGTTTTATAACTGGACAAAGTTTATATGTTGTTTAAGCAATAGGAAATTGTTTAGGAATCTGTTTAATGTCTCAATATTTGTTTGCTAGAAAAATTCCTGCCAGTTTTTAAGTTGACAATATAATACTTTATTTTGATTTCTATTTCAGCATGTTGAAAGGCAGATTAGCTGAATGAACACCAATGAAAGTTACTTCCTGTATGTTTAAGTGTTCCAGGGCTTTAAAGAATGTTAATGTTTAAATGCATAGTAAAAGATATTGGTGCAATTCAACTCCTCATCCCTAAAGCCCAAGATCTACCTCCTCATCATCCATTCAGCTCCACAATACATCGATTCACTGCTTTTGACGTAAATCTGACTTCTGCTTTCCACTTCTACTATATGGGTGGAGAGGCCACGTAAATCAATCTTAAAACAGAAACGTCTCATATAGGGATTTCCTCATTTTCCCACTGTACTATGAAAAAACGTTTCCTTTTTAATTGTTGAAGCGACTCTGAGTCACTCCGGCTGGATGCAGGCCCACCATGAGGTCTCCATGGAGACCGAGGGAAACATACAGAAGGAAAAACGTCTGGTCAGAAGGAAAAAGATGGTGACTGAGTTGTATAATATGCTCTAATATAAGCACTGACTAAAATTAGACCAATGCAGAATCAGAATTGGCCAACTGTAAAGGTTCAGAATTTGAGAATAATATTAAAACATTAAAGACCTAAATCTTTACAGAGCCTAACACCTGCTGGAGTAAGCATGACCTACTATAGACATTATTCATACTACATTTGTTTTTGTTCTGTTTTGTTTTTAACTGAGAGATGAGTCAGAATTACAGAATTATTTTCTGTAATTAGGCTTTCCTCTAACACCACCAGTTATCTGATATATACAGGTAGCAGATCTGTTGAAGGACTTATCTTTCAGGTAGTTGTGCAATTTTAAATTCAGATTATATCTAGATCATCAAAGCATGAGCAGGTTTCTGCAGGCTATAGTTGCTTATCTAATACATCTAAATTCATGCTTATTTTATTACCATCACAATAAAACGGTAAACATAGATATATTAACATGTCAAAATGTTCAGCAGTTTTAGTCCAGCACTGTAATTTTTATCTTTTTTTGTATTTTGTTTTCTATAAAAATATTGAAATCTTTCATTGAAAACAAAACTCCATGAGACATTAGTTCTTGTTTCAAAATAGTTTTAAAATCATGTGTGTGTGTGTGTTTACACGTATGCATATATCATATCTAAATATATATACATATTTCTTTTTTTCTTTTTTTTTTACATGGTAAATACATGGTAAAGGTAGCCTCAGGAATATGATTAACAAGAAAAATGATGATTCTTCTAAATCCTAATGGTGGTTTTGAAGGGTGTGGTCCTATAATCAGACCAGATCCTGTAACCGCAAACACCCAACACAAAAGAGAACATTATTTCTCCTCCCTGATTCATTAGCACATGACAGATATTAAAACTATTTCCCTCGGAGTGAAATAGAGTTCCATGACTTATCTGATCTTTCTGTGTAGTATGGCAAAATCTTTAATGTCAAATGAAAAAAAGGCATTTCTGAACGGAACAATAATGGAGAGCGGAGATGTAGCACATCTAGGCTTCCTCTCTCCATCTCTGCGAAGATCAGAATCAGATTCAGAATGAGCTTTATTGCCAGGGATGTTTACACAGGAGGAATTTGTTTTTGTGACAGAAGCTTCCGCAGTGCAACAGAATGACAGCTACAGAACAAAAACACAGATAAAAAAAGATATAAAATAAAAATAGAACAAGTAAGGAATAAATGTCTAAAGATGAATATGTGTGAAGGGTCACATATATGATTATAAAAAACCTATATCCATCAATATGCATAAAAATGTGCTTAGTTCAATACTCAGCAACACAGAGGATAGACTGAGGCCCTGCCAGCGTGGCAGCTCTGCGTTTTGGGCGCTGATGATGACTCACTCTCTCCCTTACACACCACCAATTACAGTAAACCTCTCTCCTCCCTGTCTTTATACAAGCCCAGACTGACAAAATCTGCATCGGAGGGTCTCCGGCCTTGAAATATAAACAGTTCTCCACTGATTTTTCCATGGAATAAATATACAGAGATTCCACTGTCATCTCCGGTTCTCCAAAAATAACGTTTGCCGTTTGCAGCTGCCTTTAGTTAAGAATGGGATGGAGATGGTGTGTGCGTGTGCGTGCAGTACTCTGCCAGTGTTTCCCATTACAAGTGGTTTGGCAAAAGACAAACATCAATTCAGGCTATGGATCACATGGCACAGCCACGTGACGATTCCTTCTCTTTCACAAACACATCGGTTTACTCAACATGTTTATGGATTATACGTATGTAATATGTAATACTACAGGCAATTTACCATATAAAAACATGTTTGTATGCAAAGTATGTCTTCAAAGTATTCACATAAGTAAAGCAGTATTTCAAAAAAACTATAAATAAAAACTAAACCAACAAAAATACAATTAAATTACGCTGATGTGACTGAAGCCATCTAATGTGAATGTTTATAATCATACATTTATTATTTTTATTATTATTTATTATTATTAAAAGAATAGCTCATTACTTTAAGTATAATGGAATTAGTGGAAACATATCAGTGAATTTTCTTTTTCAAAAAGTAAACAAATCGCTTTTAATATCCCTGATTAGCTTTTTTTTATACTGCTCAGATGAATCCAAACATACATACAAGGCTTTGTTTATGAATTAACTCTAAACTAAATGTGTCTTTCAACTGTATGGTGCCTTGACAGAACTACAATTTCTTGTTTTATGTGGAAGCATCTCTGTGCACAAGTTCACTCTGAATTCTCAAGAACCCACTTGCAAATGAAAAACGTGTTTGATCTTTAGTTTAGAGTCTGTGGATGGTTACATAACAGACTTAATGAGTCAGTCCATCCAGAGCCTTTCCAGATCCGAACAAAACCAAACAAAGCACCACTGCATGTGCATTTGGAATGGAGTGTAGTGGAGCGTGTTTGTGTCCACATCTTACATTTGACATTTTAAGAACAAAAGTATTGTAATACGGAGCTGAAAAAAGCCATCAGAAGTGGGTGTGAGTCTAACCAAATATGTATGCACATTTAGGCAACTATGCAAGAGACATTTTATATGCACATTAATTTAAAATGATTTATACTATATGACTCAAGTCAAAACTTTTCAAACACACACACACACACACACCAGGGTAGCATGGAGCAGCTCTTTGGGTGGTTAAATTTTTTTTTTCATCAGAACTAATTCTACTTGGATCAATTACGAAGCTTCAGCTTACTTCCATAAAATCAAGATGTTTTCTTTTTTCCAAACACTCCGTTGAAGGATGAGAGGTTTAAATATGCAGTAACAAGACTGGACTATTCTACTCCAGGCCGGAGAAAGCAATGGCTGAAACAAATAAAAAGCATCTTGAATCACTCATCTCAGTTGTGTTATTTATTATTGTCATGAAATCAAACAAGACTTTTTTTTTTCTTTTTCAATAATATCATAGAAAGTAGAACATTTTTTTATTAAATATTAATTATTTATGCATTATAAAACGTTTTTAAAAGAATAAATGCAATATTTTCTTTAGAGATACTATTAGGACTATTACATTTATTATGTCTTGATTTACATATTGCTGCAAAATGTGCAATAATATTCCTGCTCACTGCTTATTTCATTTGATGGCCATATAGAAGTCATATATTGGCTACTGAAACAGTGGAAGTGAATAATTGTCTAGACCGTAACTTGGAAGGAGAAGCAGAGGGACTGGATCTCTTTAATTAAATATCCCTAATCTAAAACTTTTGTGTACCCCTGCTACCAGTATCATATTCTAACTATCATATACCTATATTCTAACTAGAGCATAATAGAAGAAATCTCATTTTATTCCTTTTTAGACAGGACAGCCCTAAACTAAACAATGAAACGCTGTAATCAGGGCGTCTCTTTCTGTAAAATCAAGCCTTTTCTCATAGTCAACCAACACCTAAAGATGAACAATTAAACATACACTCATTAGGTGTAATTTTCATGATAGACACAATACAACTCATAATGACATAACCACAGAGAGACTGTCTATTTTAAATTTGACAAGTGACTTGTGCAGGAAACTTATTAGCAGTATTCTCTATGATAACTGTTCATTGGCATGTGTTTATTCTGATCATGGAAATTCACATTAGCATCTGAAAATACGGAGCATGAACTTAACGGACCAACAAGATGCAACAATTCTAGTAAATAAACCTTTAAATATTTTAAAGTTTACAATAAATGACTACTATATTCATGAACTATGGTATTTGCATGGTACTTCAAGGTACAGTATATCACTGTATGTTTGTACTTTTTATTTAGTTGTTAAGTAATATAAATGAATGAGTTATTATTATGATTTCTAAGTCCGAATGGACATACAGTAGGCAGCACAAGCATCTGAAAGCTGCCAAATATAATTATGTTTGCCTTTAAGCTATGAACATAGCCTGAAGACCACAAAGGCAGTGAGAGCTGAACTGATAAAATGGTGTGTGAATATTCTCAACAAGACTATGATTAAAAAAAAAAAACCCCACCTTTACTGTGCATGAAGGCATGGGGTCAAAGTTTGATGTCTAATATAACAGAGATTCAAATGTAAGGGTTTTCTTTTAGTATGGAAGTTGTGGCCTAGTGGTTACAGAGCCGGACTCGTAACCCAAAGGTTGCGAGGTTTGAGGCTCGTACCGGAGGAGATTGTCGGTGGGGGGAATGAATGTACAACACTCTCCCACCTTCAATAGCCGTGTTTCCACTATCGAGCTAAGACCGGGCGTGCTAGTGCGTGCCAGGGCCAGTCACATTTCCACTGTCACTTCTGGGGCTTGATCGTGTCTCGCCGGGGCTTCCTCGGGGCCAACGGCCAGGGTTTTTTGGCTCAACGAAAACCTTGGGCCAAAGCGGGCCAGCTGGGGCTAGAGGAGGGGGTTATGAACAAAGGCGGAGTTTCTCCGTGTCTAGAGAGCTCAGTGCTGAGGATCATTTCAGAAAGATAACAGCTTTAACACCAGCATTAAACACTTTTTTTTTTTTTAATAAGTCGAGCTCAAAACTCTCTTTCAGTCAGCAGCGAGTGTTTGAAATAACTTGATCCAATGTGGATTATAATCACTAAACAAGGCAGAAATATTTATAAGCGATGTAAAAGATATGCACGCTAAGCATGTTACCATAGTAAACATGGTAAAATATGACCGCTTGAAGAAATCATATGTCAGCTTCTTATTCTCTATCACAATCGTGTATTTATTAAGTAACTTATATTATCTGTCACATGCCTCGTCTCGAGAGTTTTTCTCACGTTGCCTGTCATAAAAGAATATAGCCTAATAATGTTTTTTTGTTCGGGAGCTTTTATAAAAATAGAGATATTATCATTCATTCTAAATGTGACGGCTACTGTGGCTAATAAACAGAAACAGACTCGACTGAATAAGCAGGCTATTTTCCTGAGCATTAAAAAAAATAATAAAATAGAAATAAGTGTATTTATGTGTGATTAATTTTGAGTCCTGATAAATTAAATCAATATGATCAATGTATCTCTTATTCTATAGTTAAAACATTGATGCTTTTGAATTTGAATATATAACAAAGCATGCAAACAAACTGCCGCTTTTATCATGTTTGTTTTGTGATCGCACATGTTCCAGTGACTTAATATTTAGTTTTCTGATAACTTCTCTTTGTTGGTGAAATTTTGAGGTTGCATGACGTTGTTCTGAGAGGCGTGTTTTAGTGACGTGTAGCAGTGCTTCAAGCTCCACTGTGGAAACCCTGCGCTATTCTGGCCTCGGTGCTACTGGCCCGGGGCTATGAGACCCGCCCGGCCCGCTTTAAGCCCTGGCTCGCACTGGCCCGACAGTGGAAATGTGGCTAATGACCGAGGTGCCCTTGCGCAACGCCCCAAACCCCCAACTGCTCCCGCAGCGTAAATGTCTACTCATTGCTCACGGGTTTGTGTTTAAGGTGTGAGTGTGTGTTCACTGCTGTGTGTGTGCACTTTGGATTGGATAAATGCAGAGCACTAATTTTGAGAATGGGTCACCATACTTGGCCACGACACTTTCACTAATATCCTAGTGGTTGATTTTATTTTTTAACTAAAACATATTAAAAATATATTTTTAAAGTATTCATATTTTGACATTTTTATATAATTTTTTTTATTTGTTTGTTTGTTTGTTTATACATTTTTTTGATGCATTTATGTTTAAATTTTATTGTTTCGCTAAGCCAGAGCGAGATATAAATGGAAAGGATGTCCCTCGCTACACCCAAAGCCTTAAAACTAAAAGTGATAGTAAAAGTAAAAAAAAAGAAAGAGAAAGAGAAAGAGAAAGAGAAAGAGAAAGAGAAAGAGAAAGATTCTTTACAATGATAAAACTGATAAAAGACAAAAATACAGACTCAAAAAGTCCCCCGCTTTCTAGAGCGTCACAAAGTAGTTTAATCATATTGCGTAAGCAAACACAGAGGGGATTCGCAGCATTTTAAATGAAAGGTAAGTGATGATATGTTGCTCTTTCAGTATGAACTTAAAGATGCATTTCATCTGCTCTATTTCCAGCTTTTTCACTAGCATGTAGCATATCAGTCACACACTCCTACACTGTACCTGTCAGAGTTCAGACAGTGAAACACACACACACACACAGAGACACACAGAATAAACACAGGATACGGTCTTCTATCTGATAATGACCAAAGAAGCCAAAGGCTGCAACCGCAACAGCAGCCACAAGCACGTACACAAACAGCACAAAACATGACTCCCCATTCAACAACCCGTCTTACCCTCAAGATTCCTAAACAATAACTGAAGTCAGAGTATAGAAGGGACTCTTTTCAAACATAAACATTTACACAGCTCTGGAGGGAATGTCTTGAAGAATCCTTAGCTAAACAAAAAGCAAATTTTTTTTATTGTGAATTTAATTCTTTTTTTTTTCTTAGCAATGCTTAACTTTTTGATTTAATTCAAGAAATTATATATGAAAAGTATATTAATGCAAGTAATAAAGTAAAAAAAATATTAATTTTATTATGAATAAATATTTATATACGTGTGTGTGTGTGTGTTTGTGTGTGTGTGTGTGTGTGTGTAAATTAGTATTTTAAAACACCAGTGTATTAAGAACTATGAAATAAAAACTTCTCTGGGCAACTTCTCTTTATATATAATAAATAAGGCTACCGTTCCAACATAAACATAGGGCTTTCTTTCTGAAGTGAGGGGTTAAAGATTTATATGACAATTTTCCACAGCCCCGACCTACCGCAGTATGCTATCTGAACCAATCCGAATGAAGCGCACCTAAGTGGAGAGCGAGAACTGAACAGTATGGGAGGCTGATTGAGACAAAACCCACTGAAACACTTGCACACGTGTGAATCACTTGCGCATACATGTGAAACACTATATCTGTGCATATATATGAAAGACATGCAGTTACATAGATTTTGCAGTTTCCAAATAGGTGAGAGCAGCGTGTATCTGAGCATGCATGTCTGGTTTGCAAAAGAGCAAAGGAAATCTGTGTGCGAGCGCAGAGATTCACGCTCATGGATAATTTTAATGCGTTTTCGCGTTACAATAATGTGCGCTCGCTGCTGCTTCTGAACCACGTAAACATACACTGTATACGCACTGCAGATGGAGTATGTGTGAACCTTGGGCAATAAATATATTTCAACACTTGAGGCACTGCTACAATGAGCTCTATGACCAATGCATGGCAAAAAAAGAAAAAAAAAAATCCCTGGACACGGATTTTATATTATTTATTTATTTATTTATTTATTTCCATATGTCTAGACATTTAGTTTGACATCTTTACTTAGTGATTATATTGACGTACATTACAACTTTTTGATAAATCTCTAATTGTCTTTTGGAAATATGTTTCAAATTTATACTGAATGCATTTATGACTGTAAAGCATTTCTGTGTGTGTCAAAATCGTGATTAAAATCAAAATCGCAAAATTTATAAAAAAAACAAATTGTGATAGGTTGTTTTTTTTTTGTCCATATCGCACAGCCCTACTTTCCTCACAGTTACTTAAAGCTCATGAGTCACCCCTCCACAGTCCAGTCAGAACCTCTCACACACCCTGGCAAGGCTGCATGGTTGCTGTGGAAACCAAACACTTCCAAACAGTTCGAGTCAGTCTGCGTTAAGCGAGTAATGGACGCTTACAGGAACTCATGAGGGCTACTGTAGCCCTGGGACACAAATAAGACTATCTTCTTTTGCTGACTTCCCCATCTGTGTAACCACAAAGCTTATGAAATGAATATGACCACAAACCTTATAATATGAATGAGAATGACTCATAAAGGCTTTCACTAAACTTTCAACTTGTCTGGCATCATTCAGTGAAAAGGGCACATCTTCAGCCTTGATATCTATTTGACTTTGAACCACACCCTTTTGGGATCAACACACCTCTTGCCTAAACCAACGCACTGACTCAGTCTACTACCATAGAGACCAAGATGCAAGATCCACAATAGATTATAATAACAATCACTGGGACTCATAACCTTTTCAGTGGTGTTGAATAGTTGGAGACGGTTCCTTTGAGGAGTTTGGATGACCTTTAAACTAATCTGATATGAGGGAGTTCAAGAGCAAAGGACAAAGGCATGATAATTAAGTTACTAGACTTTATAATTTTATTGATAGGATCTTTTCGCTTACATAATGTGGTTAGTTATTACCAAACTATGTTTGAGAATAAACACCGCAATTTAAAAAAATAAAAATGTACAAAATATTACATTTAATATTGAAGATTGACAATATCATTTATCAACTAATATTTAACATTTTTAGATTACTTTTGCTGTCACCTTCCGCTAATAAGTTAATCTTCAAAAACATAATTTAATCATTTAATAACACTTTAAATGTAATCTCAAAATGAATATTTATTTTTCATAGAGTACATTATAAATGTCATGACGCCCTAAATCCATTTTTAGCATTTAAAAAAAATAATTTCAGTACATTTTATTGTCTTATTTTTTACAATTTATTTAGGCTCATTCAAATAGTATACATTTTTTATATCAGTCTCATCAAGCATCGGTAATTCAGATCATTATTCTGTAGATATGTGACATTCTACTGGAGGGAGGTTTCCAAAGACAAACTTTGGATCAAATCAATCATTAATCCACACAGTGCAGTGCAAAAAAAATATTAATGTGTGTCCACTGGCTTATTAGCTAAACCTACACATAGCAAATATGCTATCTATTTATTTTAAAAACTGTAAAAAAAAATTACACAAGCAGTAGCATTAGGAAACATAAAATGTAGTGTATTCAAACCAGCAGACACACTAAACTTGTTGTAAAAGGGTGTGGTGAGCAATCCAACAGCCATTTCCCAAGAAGCAAAACACACCCACATTCACACCTCACACACCTGTGCCGCACCGCGCTGTGTGTGTGGTGTGTGTGGGTATGTACAGTACACTACTGTTTCCAAATCTGTGGTCAGTGTGATTTCGTTTTTGAATACTTTTGGTGAAAATTGATTTTAAAAAAGTGATTGCAATCACAGAAATAAATTACATTTGAAAATACATTAAAACCATTGATCTATAATAGAGAAAACTGTTATTTTAAATCGTTTCAATCAAAATAATTACGTCTTAAATGGTCTTAAATGTTTCATAGTATTACTGTATTATGGTTCAAATAAATTCAGCTTTGGTGAGCACAAAGAGACTCGTCGACCCCAAACAACAAGGTTTAAAATCGCTGTCGTATTACTATACAATGTAGATTTGTTTTCTGTCTTAATTGATTATTATAATTGAATAAAACTTTAATTGCATTTTGAAATGCTTTAGACAGACTAAAGCACTGAGCTGTCAGCATTAGTGACAGGAGGAATAAGCAGATGTAAACTGCTGAAAACTGCCATCATGTTTCAGGTAAATTTAGCTGAGGACTAGGCTGAGAGCCAGGGCTCGTTTTAGAGTTAAACTTATCTCTTGGATCTGTGAAAGGAATTACAGGAAAAGAGGGCAAGCCCTAGTATTAGCCAGTGTCTGCAGCTCTCCTGTGTAACTGATTTATGTTCTGTTAGCCGCACCATTTAGAAACTAAACCTGGTGGAATTTTTGGAGGTTCCTGGGTGGAATGAGTCATGGTAATTTCTACTGCTGACTCCAGACTTGGATTTACTTACTGCAATAGCACTGGTTTACAGTTTAACTAAATCAATGGAGCTTTTAAACTTCAAAAGGTGCAGATGAAGTCATATGGGTTTAGAATGACCTGCATGACGTGTAAACCATGATCTGCACACATACCTGGCCTTCAGCTCCTTGTAGTCCTCTCGCACCTTGCTGAGCTCCAGCTGCAGTCGGGCTCGTTCTTTGGCCACCGAGTCCAGAGTCTTCCTAGCGTCTGCCAGCTCAGTCTCATACGCCGCTTTCATGCCGCTCAGCTCGCGGCTGATCTCCGTCTCCGACTCTGTGATGCGCATACGCAGACCTGCGTTCTCCACCTCTAGAGAGCGCACCTTATCGATGTAGACCGCCAGTCGGTCGTTCAGGTTGCTTAGATCTTCTTTCTCTTGCAGCCGAGTGATACGGTTGGGAGACAGAACGGTGGTTGTCCCTCCGCGGGTGTTTCGTTTCTGACCTGGAGTCTCCATAGCTGACTGGAACTGCTGCTGCTAGCCTGAAACTGTACAGGGAATAGAATAGAATAGAATAGAATAGAATAGAATAGAATACATATATTTAATAGGCGATACGTTCAAGAAACTTTTACAGTCACAGTCCAACAGTGATTGCAGTAGAAACTGATATGCAATATATTTATGGTAACAAAAAAATGTATATATGCAAATGATATACTCTAGCCCTCCGTTCCGTTCCAACCATCACTCTCTTTCACTTTGTGTCTTACTCTTTCCGCCACGCCCAAACTCTGATCACGTTCAAGTATATAATAAGCACAAACTTCCCAGAATAAACATTTAGTTCAAACCTCTAACGCGCTCACTTCTGAATAGACTAATCTGGTTTAGATCGAAACGTTAGACTGGTTTAGAATGCATTCACTGAAACTTACCTTGGATAAGAAACAGACAAAGATTTTGACACACTTTAAACAAAACCAGCACAGACACGCATGTCAAAGTCCCATCCACAGGAGCTTTGATCACATATTTGTTTTGGAACGTTGAAGTAATTCCAAACGTTACATTCTGCTTAGATGGCACATGTGACACTCCCCCTAGACATAATTACAGGAGTGACCTATCTTTAATGTGCAATGCTAAAAAATAATATAAAACCACTAATTAAAAATATATTTGGGCCTTCACAGTTTGCAGTACTGTTAGTCAGCATGCCTGAATCACTGACCTGGTAGAGTTGAGAGAGAGTTTGGGTTACTGAAGGCTTCTGCGGCTGCTGTGTCCCGCTGAATCTCTGCAGAGAGAGTGTCTGGTCTGACTTGCGCTCTTAGGCTCTGGCAGAAACTCACGCCTCTCAGGAACGAGAGAAGAGGAGGAGCAGAAGAGCAAGTGAGGGAAGAGGTGGGGGGTGGAGCTAGTGAAGAAGACCCACACAAGGGAATAGAGCTTTTACTGTGTTTAACATTGTCACGGAGGCATCTCTGCTTATCATTTCGTTATATAATCTGTAACTTGAGAGATAAGCTATCTAAATGACAGTAAATTAAATCCCTTCCTTTCTAATAGCTCATCCACAGCAAAAAATAAAAATAAAATAATAATAATAATATTATATATATATATATATATATATATATATATATATATATATATATATATATATATATATATATATATATATATACACAAAATAAAAAATACTACTGAAAAAAAAATCTATTAAAAATTTATAAAAAAAATCTAATTGATATTTTCACATAATTAAAGTTAGTTCAAAGATCTACTTATCCAAACATATGAGCCAAGGAAAATACGTCCATCTTAGAAACCTAGAATACATCCATTTGCTGTTGCATGAAGTTTTCAAGGGGAAAGTCACAGAAAACTGTCTTATATTAAAAACTCTGCCTGCCATTTTTTTCGGAGGGGCGGACATACAAAAATTATCCAATCAGGTGTCTTAGTAAAAGGAGAGAGAGAGAGAGAGAGAGAGAGACAGAGATGGATGGATGGATGTGGTGTTTTCACTTAAACACCACTAACTAGTCACCTTTCATCAACTCTCCAGTGCATATTAGGGTTAAGGTTTAAACCTGCACATCAGTGTTATAAGGTATGCAGAAAATAAGGTACAAAAAGCTGTCACTAGGGTAGTATCTTATCAAAAGGTACAAATATGTTTTTAGGTACTATTAATAAGGTACAAAGGTGTACCAGCCCAGTGGACCGTTTTTGTACCCTTTTTTCTGAGAGTATTATTAACTAAAACAATTAAATATATATATATATATATATAATAATAATAATAATAATAATAATAATTGAAATGAAGTAACTAAAATTTACAAAAGTTTAAGGTGAACTCCTTAAATTACTAAATAATTATGAATTTATGAAATAAATATAATTAAGGCTAAATAGAAATACTGAAAAAGCAATAAAAAAACAAATGCACATAACAAAATTACTAAAATGTAAATGAAAACTGAAAATATAAAAATAAAAGCTAACTCAAATACTATTAAAAAAACAAAAAAATAAAACAACACCTATGCACACAGCCCTAACGTGTTAATATACCATCAGTATGCTAATTACAAAATGCAAATCTATGCATACTAATAATTTAAAGGGGGGGGGGGGTGAAATACTTCATGCATACTGAGCTTTTTACACTGTTAAAGAGTTGGATTCCCATGCTAAACATGGACAAAGTTTCAAAAATTAAGTTGTACGTTTGAAGGAGTATTTTTGTTCCCAAAATACTCCTTCTGGTTTGTCACAAGTTTCGGAAAGTTGTTTTTCGAGTATGGCTCTGTGTGACGTTAGATGGAGCGGAATTTCCTTATATGGGTCCTGAGGCACGTCTGCCGGAAGAGCGCGCGCTCCCGTATAGCGAGGCTGAGCACAGACATTTCACTGATCAGAACGATTCACTGATCAGAGCGAGAGCGTCGCGAAAAGTCACAAAAGGAGTGTGTTTTTGGTTGCCAGGGCAAGACAACCCTGCACAGATTACCAAAAAAAAAAAAAACAGCATTAAGGGACCAGTGGATGGAGTTTATTTTTACAGAGCATCAACGGAGTTGTGCAAGTGTTTTTGTTTGTTCCCTGCATTTCGAAGATGCTTGTTTTACAAACAAGGCCCAGTTTGATGACGGATTTGCACATCGTTTATTTCTTAAGGATAATGCAGTCCCAACGAAAAAGGGTCACGATCGTGTGTTGGAACCGCAGGCGGTGAGTAAAACTGCTTCAAATATCTTTGCCTCCTTGTTAGTGCGTCCCCTCCCATGCCGAGACCCGGGTTCGAGCCCCGCTCGGAGCGAGTCGTTGCTGCTGCTGCTCTCGTTCAGTTTCAGCCTCGGGATCTGATTCTGGATCATAAATAAACGGCTGTATCTGACTGTAAGCCATGGTTTGTTTTGGATGTTTTTTCCCTCACGGTAATGTCACAGCTTCCACATGCTCTCAACGCAAAAGCTTACTAGCGCTCGTGATTCTTTAGCTCCGCCCACACGTCACGTCTCCAGCCGGTCGTGTTTTTCCGGGAAAAATCGGTACAGGCTATCTTTCTCTTATGAATATAATAAAACTAAAGACTTTTTGGAGTTATGAAGGATGCAGTACTACTCTATAGGTACTCAAGATTAACAGGATATTGAGTGAAAACGAGCATTTCACCCCCCCTTTAAGGTCCTATTTATTTGTGCACAAAAATGCTTCTAGAAACAGCACTGTGAGGCAAGATGACATGAGAGACAGTTATGAAAAACAGCAGACACTCCTAGCTCAAGCACATGGTCAGATAAGTGGAAAAGTCCCAGCAGATGCCAGTCCCTACTCCCTACAGTCTATGAGAGACGTCTGATAGCTAGAACACAGAGAGATGTGCAAAGCTGCAGCATGAGCCTCTCTGTTCTGCACTTTCTTTTCTCCTGTAGTCACTCTTTCTCTGCCATCTTCATCACATTGTTACACACAACCACCACATTCCAATATAACAGTGATATTCCCCAGGGTAAATGTCTCGTCTCGGTCACTACCCAGAGAGTGCTATCTCAAAAATCTGTGGGAACTGCTGGGAAGTCATGACAAAAGTATACCCAGATAAAATCTGCAGAAATGATGTGGAATTCTGTTGAGTTCTGCTGGTGAGGGTCTCAAGAACATGACTTGGTGGAGATTTAACACACATTTAGCAAATTACAAGACATGATAGGTTTCATCCAGAATTTTTTCACAACATGGAATTCAAACACACTCACTTGGGTCGCATTACACTACTAAAACCTTCCTTAAAAAATGACATCGGATTCATGTGATTTTTAGATTATTTTTTTAAAGTCATAAGCAGTGGCGGCTCCAGACAATTTTGATTGGGGGGGCAATGGGGGGGTCCTGGTCTTTTCAAGGGGGGTCTCATGAAAACCAACAAAAAATACAGTGGACATGGCTAATAACTGCATATTTCTGCTACTAAACAACAAAAACACCTTTGCAATGTAAACAAATGACAGGCTACATTTGTTATTCATATCCTTCACACTGCACTTTCATGTCAAGTATATTATGCATTTTTATTGACACTGATATTTTTACATTTATTTCCAGATAGATATTATTGAGTTTACAGGCTAAAGTGGTCTTGCTGTTGTAAACACTGTTGCTTTTGTAGAAAAAATATTTGCATCACATTTAAAATATAATTATATTTTAATTCATTTCTGAATTGTTTTTATTTTTATAATGATAATTCAGAGAATGAGAAAATCTGAATAAGCCTTACCAGTGTTGTGATAATTATTTTTACGTGTTAAAAATAAATAAGTACTGTAATATAATAAAAGTTTATTCAAATAACATAAAAAAGACCAGACCCCTCGATGCATGTGAAACTTTTCTCCCTCAAACAGCACGCTAGTGTTACTTCTACACTACAGCAAAGAGTATAGAAGTTACTTCTATACTCTTTGACTACAGGCTACACACTGCAATATAAACAACGTATCTGCATGTTCTCACATCACATCGTTCTTGTAAAATAATAATAAGTAAATAACACCAAAATCACTTCGCTGAGAATGAAACACCACTTACCAGCTGCCACGATGTTGAAAATATCCTCTAGCAATTAAAAAATGCGCGTGCAGCATGAGGAATCTTCCTGGTTGGATGAGGTCGTAGTCAGGTGAACGGTCATCATGTTGGTCATTTTATTTACGGCTAAATTATTATTAATAAATTGTACTAATATTATGATTGGGCGTGGGCAGGCATTCACAAAAGTTTATGTTATTACAAAAAAAAAAGAGGAAATTTTGCTTTGACAAAAGGACACTTAAGGGGCAAAGGAGCAGGTGCTCAAGTGAACCGGTTCTTTCGGACAATTCGATCAAATAAACCAGCTGAAAAAAAAAATGGTTCACCGGTTCTTTTGCGCTCTGTGTCAGTCTGCTTCATGCTGAATCACGCATGCGCAGTTATCATCAGCTCATCGGTTCTCGAATCGGATGCGTACGACAGAAACGGTTCTCGGTTCAGTGTATGAATAAATGTCTAAATAATTATTATTTATTATTGTTCTGCGTAGTTTGAAGAGAAACATTTTGGGATCTTTATCCCGAATATATATATTTTTTAATCAGGAAAAGGCTGGGGGGTCAAATGGGGGGTCAAGGCATTTTTTGGCAGGGTCTTGAGACCCCCCAAGACCCCCCTGGCGCCGCCGGTGGTCATAAGGGACATTGTGATTAGTACCAGTAACATTAAATCACAGTATTACATAACACAAACCATACACTTTCTACTGCAGCCTAAATGACTGAATCAGGTATAATTAAGAGAACACCCTGGAATCAACTAGGATATATTTAAGTAAAATTACAGTTTGTTGAAACTGATGAGTCATGCATTGAGAATGAACATAGAAATCTTTCTATTAATAAACACCGAACAAAATACTGTTGCTATGGACTAGAGTAACCACCGCAGAAGATGAAATGTCAGGAATAGTGACTCACAGCTGCCGAATCCCAAGATCAGGAAATGTTTGCATGCATTCAATGATCCAGCATACGCTACTGTCTAATATGGGCCATACTAGCAGTGCAGATGGACTGTGCTACGCCCTCTACCGACCACTCAATAGAAACTACCATGGTGACCAAACACAAAATACCCCAAAATACAGGAGCTCATACAGTTATTTTGCCTTGCTTTATTGTTCTTCCAACTTCATTAACATTACTAAACAAATATCGGATTTGTTTTCAGTGTTTACACTATATGCTATTACTTATTATCTTATTATACTTATTATATGCTACTTATTATTATTAACTCAAGATTTATTTTATTTTTTTAATAATAATAATAATAATAATAAAAAAACCGTGATACATTTCTTTGGATTTTTTTAATCGCATATAAAAATGTTCAAAAGAACATTTAAAAAAAAAAAAAAATAAAACCTTTCTGTATTTACAGTCACTATGTCAATTTAATACATTTCAGCAGAAGTTTTAAATTCTAATAAAGTACATAAATAAATAAATAAATATACATACATTATCATGTGACTAGAGGGGTCCTCTTTGTGATACTATTTCCTCTTTTCATGGGTTTCTGGTTATACTAACTTTATTTGGTTGGCAAAATAAATAAATAATAATAATAATAATAATAATAATAATATATTAATATTTTACCGCAAAACTGCATTTATCCTTATGGTTTAGTATTCTAGTGATCTCTGCTGCTGACGACGAGGAGTCTCGCTCCAGACTTTCCTCCATCTTCTCAGGTTCACTGAACTAGTGTCTCTCCAGCTGGTGGCAGCATCAACACAGACAGTGACAGTGAATTGTTCTGAAACTCTCGTAAATCTCAAACGCAAAAAGAAAATGTTTAGAAAGAAATGGCAAAAGATACAAAAAATAAATAAAAATAAAATACATGATATTTCCATCCAATACGCCTTATATTAATGATAGCTACATGATAATTAACAGTAATAACAAGTATACTGCATCACCTTACAGAGGCAGTTCACTGCTCTTCAATAATTACTCTCATTCAATAGGCCTACTTCCACTACTGTTCAGTGTTTCAATCTTGTTTTATATTAGTTCGAATTGTGATTGTGTGGTAGAATAAAGTTTGAAAAGTCTCTGGAACCCCAAAAGTATATATATATATATATATATATATATATATATATATATATATATATATATATTTTTTTTTTTTTTTTTTTTTTTTTTAAAGTAGAGATGGTAATGATGGATGTTCAATCTGAAAGATCCGTTTCTGTGTTTTTTAACCTCAGTTATTTTTATACTTATAGGAGAATCTGAATTTACTCCTTTGTTGCTCTTTAAAATAACCAAGGTTGAACAACCAACAAGACACTTCACCCATCATAGATGAGAGTATTCTCCACACAGATGCAACACATGTGTAACAAGGTTTGATAAATAAAGGGTGTTCGGGAGGAAAGGCTTTGCATTGTGCTTTAGGGACAGGCATGACCACACACTGTCTATTAACAGCCACAACAGAGCATTGATGGCTCTAAGATAAAAATGGCTGTGGGTGTGTTTGATGAGAAAAACGTTAAGTAAATGTGACAAATATGGAATAATTTGACACTCTGTTTTATCCTTTGTGATTAGTGTCTGTAAATCCAACTATTCTCAGATGGTCTCTTAGCTGCAGAAAGTGCATGGGCTTGATGTGGATGAATAGAAGTTTAATTGTCAGGAATGTGGGATTTCTGTCGACATGGGAGGTTTTAATCACAGACTCTGTTCTTGTCTGGACCGGCCTTTCAACTTCTAATTACACTTGCCTTTTGAGCTTACATCACTGAAAAATGTACTGCAGATTTAAGGGTGCAAATACATGAACAAATAATGGATCAAACAAAACAAATGTTTCATGTTTCTAAATGACCCTCATTATGAAATGTTGTTGGGTCATGTAGAGGCTTAGATAACAGTTTTTTCTTCTGTCAACCTTTGCCTGGAACAGACTAATCATGTTTGTCTGACAACTATCAAAATACTCTTTTGTTGTGCAACTGTAATACTTTGAAATATCCTTTGGAAAAGTGGAAAGCTACATCTGAAACAATATGAAAAGCATTTTACATACAGTGTTGTAGTATTGTCATACTTTATATCATATTTGTAACTTTCTTAGAGAAAGAGTCATATAATGTTCATTATAGTGACCCATGGCACAGTGTCTCCACCTCATTGTTACTAAAAGCTGATTTTCATTCCTTTTTTATCCTTTCTTCTGGTTCATGCATGATCCAGTGTTCTTCACTCTACCTCACTATCTTTTTACATGTTCTGTAAGCAGTAGATGATAGAACACGTCCTTTTTTTCATGAAGACGTCATCATGATGACATGATGAAGGACACGAAACATGACCTACACTCAAACAACCCAACCGGGCCCACTGTATGTAAAATTATGTGAGCTATATGATTTGTTGTCAGGAAGTGTGGTATTTATTAGGGATGCACCAATATAAAATTCTGTCTGGTAGAGTCAAGAGGATTATTGTTTTCATTTTATGGCTGATAAACCAAAAAATGTCCAGTACTGCTTTATTAAAATTATATATTATTGTATCTAAATAAACTATTCCATTTCCATTTTAAGTTCAAAGTTTCAGCCTTTTTGTTGTGTTTTTGTATTTTTTATTAGCTGTTTTAATCTATACAGTTTTTATTCATTTTATTTCATTTTATTTTGTGTTTAGTACACAGAGTTGAACTAAATAAAAATTAGAGCAACTAGCCGAAATAACATAAGTTTACATTTTGATATTTTATTTTGCTTCAGTTCATATTTATTTTATTCCAAGTAACCTGACAATTTGTCCTAAAATTTTTCATGGTTTAAGTTTAGTTATAACTATAATAACCTTTTTTCTTAAGGTCTTAATATTTCCTTTTCCAAATGTTTAGAGCAGACATTGATGTCAATAACAGTGCTGCATGCTCAAGCTGTTGGTATTTGAGGTTTTATAAGTGATTTTTATGAAAAGGTATGCAGAAAAGATCCTGCTGCCTCAAATATATCACTGAAATAACTTTCCTGAGATATCATGTCGATCTTTGAGATAGCCCAAGTAAACAGTAAAATAAATACTGTATGTGAGCTGTGGTTAGATTATTTGTGTCATCAATTTTTTTTTTTTTTGTGTGGTCACATAGCGACATAAAAAGTGATCAATCTCATTTTAACTTACCATTCAACTTACAAGATTGGCCATGCAATTACTTTACTGGAAGTCACACAACCTGGCAACCTTCTTGTCTGCAGTTCAATTCCAGTCCATAATGAGTACAGAAACATACTTCACTCACAATGGTACCAGTCAATCTGGTACTAAAATCTTTGTCCCTGAAATGTTCCTGTTATTTGCCTGTTATGTTTTTTTTTTCAGAAGCCTAATTAGAAATCTCCTTCCCCCCTCAAACAAGCATTATTATGCGTCTCTGGAATGAAAATGTTTGATCAAAGGCCAAACAATATTAGCCTATACAATGATTTCTAATATAGAATCACTGAAATCAATCATATTTGGTAAAGGGCTAGACTTAGACTGTCAATGAATCATCTTTAAGGAGTATTGTGGTCGATATCTATCTATCTATCTATCTATCTATCTATCTATCTATCTATCTATCTATCTATCTATCTATCTATCTATATGTATTTATCTATTTATCTATAATCTGTGTTATATGAATACTCTCGTTTACTACTCGTCTCTCTAGTCACTCTCAATGCTCTCAAGGAGGGCTTTGGTAAATTCTCTCCCCAAGGTGATGTAATGCAATGCATTGTGGGGGAAAGGAGGATAGTTGCAAACCGCTGTAAGATAGTACCTACTTTTTCATATAATATTCCGTTTTTTGATACCCAACAATATAAAATAAAATGGATAACAGTTTAAATGTTTATTACCAACAAGCAAATTGCACAAATTCATTGAAAAATTTACCCTGCAACACGGCCTTTAAGGGTAAGTAAATCATGGGGTATTTTTCATTTTTGGGTGAACTAACCCTTCAAGTCTTCATTTACTCACACTTGTGTTCTAATACTTGATGTCTTTTTTTTGGACCTGCTTGTCCTTATAATGTCAGTATATGCCAATCAATATCAAGCTTTTAAAAAAGATGCAAAAGTGTCAAAGTGGTCCAATGTATTTATTCTGTAGATTTTTCAAAAAAATAACATTTGGTGTTTCTCAGAAGACAGAAGGTCATACAAGTTTGGAACCACATGATAAATTCTTTGACAGGATTTTCAGTTTTGGTTGAACTATTGCAATCCATAATTGTCTTTGACATTTCACCTGATGATAGTTTTGATAAATGGATTTGAAAATATTTTTTAATTTGTAATTATTTATTTATTTATTATTATTATTATTGTTTTTTTGTTGTTGTTTTTCAATTTTACAGGGGAAGGTGTGTGATGCTGCAACATTTAGCCAAGCAAGACATCCTCTCCTAAGTGGATGTCTTGCTTGGCTAAAAATGGCTGAGAAACACATCTTGTCATGCTGAAGAAAAGAAGTCTAGAGAAGAGAAAAATACTATTCTCTCCAAGGAGGTCCAAACACCATCACAGACTTTGATTAGTGAGAATTAACATTTATTCTGCATTTATGGTAATGAATGGAATGCTGTTGTTTAACCTGATAAATGTCAGCATTATTAAATCTTATGACATTAAGAGTACATGAACCGAATAAGAATGTTTTTTTGTGTCTTTACACTGATTTGTTTTGATTTAATTGTTGTAAGTTTACATACAAAGTACGTTCTTTACATTCAATTTTTTTATTTATTATTGTTTTGAATTGAAACATTGAAAGTTAAGACTGCCCCAAAACACTGCCATGAATAAAGAATGGTTTAAAAACTTAATTCAAGACTTCTTCCAACGATCCATCAGTCAGGATTTGGCCCAGAAGCTAATATCCAGCATGCCAGAGGGAATCGCAGAGGTTATGAATAACAAGGATTAACACTGTAAATACTGACTGTAAATATTTTTTTGCCATTAAAAGCCTTTAAAACTTACGATATGCTTATTGTTGTTTTCCAGTATACCAAAAAATCTACAAATTCTGAAGCAGCAAACTTTGCAAAACACAAAACATTTGGCCACGACTTTGTACAGTACAACTCTGATCCACGTTTCCCCATTTGACCTCCATCTAGTGGACACAAAACATAACTGCAAACTTACACATAATTTCCAGTTAAACGTTAAATTGAAGTTTATTATTATATAATATTAAAAAGAATTAAAAAGAAAGAAAGAATAAAATCCAGAGGAATTTGGGATAGAGAAAAATAGGATAAAAATAATAATAATAAATACAATAAAATATATATTTTAATTTATTTTATTGTTATATTTTTCATGCTTTATTTAATAACAACTCACCCAAAATAATGCAAAAATAAATTTTAAAAATACATGCAAAATAATAACAACTACAAAAGTTGGGAAAAGGTGGGTGGATACAAGTTCTTGAACCTAGCTCAGCGATCGTAACCGACCTCCAAAAGACTACACTTCCCATAATGCCGCGCGCAGCCGCTCCATGTGGAGTGAACGTGCGTGCACATGACATGTGTCTGCTGAAGTACGGAGCGCTGCGAGGACTCTCCTTAAACCCACAGCAGACCTTCGAGAGGTGAATGTAAGTTTCCACGCTGTTTCTAACAAACTATTTCTAACTGTTTCTACCAGCTGATACAATTGGTGTTGTTTTAGCTGTTCTGGTTCTGGCAGAGTGTATTGAAGTTCAGGGCCCTGTTAACTTGAGCTTTGACGTTAGTGATTTTAGTTCTGTAAACGTATGTCTGTCCTCTAAAGCAACCCCAGTGTCATACTGTACATAGAAGATCTACATTAAGTTGGGAGCAAACTGATGTTAATCCATTAATATAACATGTAAGGAATTTAATTTCGCCCCGAACGTCTGGTGGATTAAATGTGTTGAAACTCTTGTGACTGAACAGATCTCTTTATTCATGTAACTTAACTAACCAAAGCGCAGAGAATTTAGTTTTTCAGCTAAGATGGTTGGTCTTTTTCTTAGGAATTGAGAAAGATGTTAAAATTGAAGAAAATTTAAGGGGATGTTCTCAACACTAAAAAAAATTCTAAACAAATAAAAAAACTTTTGTCTTTAATCTGATCAGTCTGCTTCCCACATATCCTTGGCACTAATTGGCTGCTTTTACTTCATTATTTAGCTTGTACAAAAAAAAAAAACAAAAAAAAAAATACAGGAGTTTCTTATGCTCATCAAGGCTGCATTTATTTGATCAAAAATACAGGAAGAAATTTTATATTGTGAAATATTATTATGATGTAAAATAAAGTTTTTTCTATTTAAATATACATTAAAATCTAACTTATTCCTGTGATGCAAAGCTTAATTTTCAGCATCATTAATCCATCCTTCAATATCACATGATCCGTCAGAAATCATTCTAATATGCTGATTTATTATCAGTGCTGGAAACTGTTGTGCTGTTTAATATATATATATATATTTTTAAACCTGTAATATTTTTTCAGGATTCTTTGATGAATAAAAAGTTTAAAAGAAGCGCATTTATTTAAAACCGAAATCTTTTCTAACAATATACATTACAGTTCAAAAGTCATTTTATCAATCACCTTTATTTATATAGTGCTTTAAACAAAATACATTGCGCCAAAGCACTGAACAACATTCATTTGGAAAACAGTGTCTCAATAATGCAAAATGATAGTTAAAGGCAGTTTATCATTGAATTCAGTTATGTCATCTCTGTTCAGTTGAAATAGTGTCTGTTTTAATTGGCAATCAAGTCAATGATATCGCTGTAGATGAAGTGACCCCAACTAAGCAAGCCAGAGGCGACTTTCTTTCATTTTATGAAAGAAATTAAAACTTTTATTAAGCAAGGATGTGTTAAATTGACAAGACCTTAATGTCAAGAAGTGATGGCAAAGATTTATATTGTTAGAAACGATTTATATTTTGAATTTATGCTGTTCCTTTTAACTTTTTATACATTAAAGAATCCTGAAAAAATATTGCAGTTTCCCATAAAAAATATTTGGCAGCCCAACACTGAAAACACTCTTCCTGAACTTTTATTGCTTTTCTATAGCATTGAGCCTCAAAGCTCAACTACCGGTATATATTGGTTTGGTTTCTTCTTTAAACCAAAAAAGCTAAAATTATGCATGGTATAATAATGATATACTAAAATTAAACGAAACAAAAAATAAAAAATTGTTTACCAAAAATATATTTAATTTACAATTAAACAGATTAAATTTCAAATGACGGTAACATTTTACAGTACAATTTATATAATCAGGGCCCCAGACTAAGTTTTGAGAGCAGTGGCACCAGCACCTGATTTGGAAGCACTGAACATGTAATAATTGTACAAGTTTAGTCTCATAGAAACAGAGTTCAGAGTATTCAGAGCATTTATTTTTATTAACCAAAACAGTACCATTGTGAAATCTGTAACAGCCTCATCTTTCATACATTTGTTAGGTCATAATACAGCACTTCATTACCACGGTAAAAAATTAGCCTTACTATATGGTTTCTGTGGTGTTTGTATTGAAAAACAGAAGCCTAAAGACATTCAATTACAAATCCACATCAATTGATAGTAGCTATAATTAACAAAATAATTTAGTCGCATTAGTGCGTGATTGCGTCTGGTGACAATAATAAATGCATGTGCTCTAAACTCATTTTACACAGTTTTCTTTTGAGGTGAGTGGATAAAATGTCTGTGTGTGACGCGCAGTTCATATGAGTACCGCTATTTTGTTCCACTTTTGACATGTTTGGCGTTTAACATATCTATCATGTGCACAGAGTGACAACGACTATCAGTTGGACAAAATGTCATTTATCCAGTGTGTTTGAGTTTGTTAAACCCCGCTGCAAACACCTCTTAAGCAGACAGAATAATGTTAGTGGGCATTTTAAATTGTTCATAATTTTTTTCGCTGCTTAGAACGATTGTGTTATGTATAAACATTTGAATGTAAAATTGTTTAATTTAAATACAAATTTTTTTTTTTTTTTTTTTCAGACTAATCAGCAAGATGTTCATAATTTGGGTGTAACTGATGTTTGACACTAACCTCTTTGGGTTGTCCAGGTCCAGTAGGTGGCGCTCTGTAGGGGGAGGAGGTGATGCAGAGGATGTGGGCTCCAGTCACGGTGCGGCGTGTGGTCCTGCTGCGCTCCGCGTACTTTGGTCGCACCTGGGATAAGGGGGAGCTTCCTGTGACCGTCCGGACCTCACGCTACTTCAGATGCACTAATGTCATCCAGACAAAGGAAGGCCTCAAAACGTCCACAGAGGAAGAAACGCAATTAAACCCTCGGCAGAGTCCAGCTGGGACTGAGGGTCTTTATAAGGCAGATTCGGCATCTGCCCCTCAGAATAAGGGCGATGTCGACCCTCTGCAGGACAAGTCTATCGGGCTCTTTCAGAGATTTAAAAAGACGTTTAAACAGTATGGTAAAGTCATGGTGCCTGTGCACATCGTCACGTCCACTGTTTGGTTTGGGAGCTTTTATTATGCTGCAATGAAGTAAGTGAACATGAGTCATCAGTAATGCACTCTTTAACAAAAAAAAGTTCTATTTTAAAATGTTCTGTCTCTGTTTTGACTTGTCCAGCTTGTCAGTTCTTGTTCTGATTATTTTCAAATTTTTTTCAGTCCTGTAAAAATGTTGGATTATTTATATATTTAATTTGGTATTTTATTAATTATTATTCTTTAATTATTAATAATTATTTTATTAATAATTATTGTAAGCATGGACCTTAAAAAGACACATTTCTTAATTTAATTAGAGATAATTCTGCTGATAAATTCTGTCGATAAACAGCCGATATTAAAAATTATACACTATTTTCTTCATTAAACACAAAGCTAAAATCAGTCATTTTAAAAGTTGCAGCTGAATATAGACATCACAGTATAAAAATGTACAGTATGAAAAGTGAATATCCATTTGCTGAAAATTACATCTAACTGTTATTAAATTAGCAGTGCATTTAAAGATTAAGTGAATGTTAGATGACGACAGCTGTAATGAAATGTTGAAATGAATTAAATTAGTAAAAATCTGATAACCAATATATTGTGCATTATAAAGTTTATGTAGTTTTATTAATATGATGCCAAATGTATGTGCATCATCATGCATGGTACATAACAGGCTCTACATGTTTGAATTCAGTAAACTACATGAATTGAGGTGCTTCAGAGACCAAACCTTACAGATCAAGTGTACTGGGATTAAGTGAGGCTGGCAGGGAGGTTGACTTTTAGCAGATAAAGTCCGTCTGAGCTTCAGCAGGTCAGACGAGCTTTAGCAGTGTCAGCTACTTCGATACAAACAGCACTTGATGGTTAAAAAAGCAAATGTGAGTGACATGTTAATGTTCTGCGTACTCCACAGAGGGGTGAATCTGGTCCCGTTTTTGGAGTTCATCGGTTTACCGGATTGGATGGTGGGAATTTTGCGGGATTCCCAGGGTGGTTATGCACTCACAGCCTATGCAATGTATAAGGTACATAAACAAAACCTAAGATTATTTGATATGGCTTTAAAATCTATATATGTGTGTTATTGAATCAATTTGTCTATCACAGCTCGCTACTCCTGCACGGTACACGGTTACACTGGGGGGCACCTCCCTGTCTGTACAGTACCTCCGCAAACATGGACACCTCTCCACCCCTCCGCCTGTCAAAGAGTACCTTCAAGACAAAATGGGGGAGACCAGGGAACGACTGACTGGAAAAATGGAGGAGACGAAAGAGAGGTTTTCAGAGAAGATGGAGGAAACCAAAGAGCGGCTCTCAGAACGAATGGGGGAGACCAAAGAGCGCTTCTCTGAGAGAAAAGACCAGTTTTCTGAGAAACTGCAGGAGACAAAAGACAAAATGACTTTTCGTAAGAAAGCCGACTAGGCTGCATGGCATTGGGAAGAGAAATGTCACTAAAACCCAGAAGCCTAGTGTGGAATGTTTCAGACAATCAATAATTGCTGTCACTAGGTATTTGGTGTTGACTTAAAGGGATAGTTCAGCTGAAATAATTAACCTTTTAATAACCATTAACTCCTGCAAAACAAAATTTTTGGCCATTTTTTGGCCATATAATGCAAGTCAGTCAAGTCCAAATCAACTTTGGACCCTAATGACTGAAAAAAGTATTTTGTGTTCATACAGGTTTAAAATGACATGAGGGTGAATAAATGACAGAATTTTCATTTTTGGGTGAACTATCCCTTTAAGGAATGCTCACACACAGGAACCATCATCATGTCGAAATGGTTTCCATGCACTTAAATCTGCAAGTTGAGAAGCAAACTTGAACTAGCAATAAAACTAGAATTATATTAAGCCAAAATCATGTTAATTGTGTTTGTTTGAATGTATTTTACTTAAACTGTTTTAAGTATTAAAACTATTTCTACGTGATTTTTTTTTTTTAATGTATGCATTTGTTATTTGAGTTGTGCATATTGCCTGGTGATCTAGACTTTACAATGTCTTGAATTGCACTGTGTTTATCGAGTATCTGGACCGTTTAAACTCAGTGGGTAATAAAGATAATTTATTAGCCACTTTTTAGCCCAGTCAAAATGCATTACTGTACTGAAGAACACTAATCAACTTAATATGCCAGTGTTCATTGAGAGAGTAAAACTGTTGATGTGAAATCATGTACAGGATATTTTTTTTACCTAACGTAAAAATGTAATTATTAGACACATCAGCAACTGGTACTTTTAGTTTATTAGTTAACTGCAGTTGGACAACAGCAGAAGTACAAGCATAAAAGTTTGACTATAACAGTGATAAGAGCAACATGTTTTGATTACTTTTTCTGAGAGAAAAAAAAAGTATTACAGTAACATACCTTATGTTTAAAACTAATTACACCACATTGATTTAAATAAAAAATATGTACATGTGCATGTATATAAAATGTCCACACACATGAACATACGGAGTAACACAAGCCGGGGGAAATGTAGAGTGTAAAATGTCTTGATATAAGTGCTTTCTAATGCTGAATGTCTGTTTTCACACACTAGTATAAACTTTTTCAGTTTTGTTAGTTTCTCTGTGCTTGTGCAAGAAAGAAAAGCTTCGAAAGCATTGCTCAAAATGTCACAACTGCTGTTAGTCAGGTGCTTGTAGTCAAAATGGCATCGCTATGTACATTATCTTCAGGTATATATCTATAGACATGCGAATACAAGCTACTGTACAGTGGAGCACCAGCACATAAATATCTGCAATTTAAAATCATTTTTGCTCCTATACATCACATACACAAGAATGTCTGAAATACAGTATATAACAAAAATAAGAATGTTAAAACTACATCTCTCATTTGGTTCATTATTAAACTTGTAAAGACAGGAAGCACAACACAGGGTGGCATGAAAAGTCAAATAAAATGAACACTTGTTTTAAGCAAGACTGTCATATTATGATGCTGCAATGTTTTTTTGTACTGGTCTGGTACTGGTAAATACATATTCCATGTTTCCATACACTGGATTCCAATTTCTAACTAGTTCAAGTTAAAATGGTTTTCCACAGAAGCCTGTTTCCACCACGGGATATTTTTTTCCTCGCAATTAAAAAACAAAAATAAAAAAATGATTTTGTTTTTTAAATTAGAATTCTTATCCTACATATTTATTTTTCATCAAGGAATAATAATAATACTAATAAAAAAATGGCAGACAAAAACTGACACTATCTCATAATCCTTTTTTTTCTGGCAATTGTGCATTAAAAATTCAGACTTTTTTTCAGAATTGTGAGAAAAAATATCTGAATTGTGATTGTAGAAACCATGGTTTTCAGAGTAAAAACTAGTTGAATAAATTCCTTTGTGTGCATGTGTATATCTGTGCCTTTTGTTATTGGGGCAGTGTTTAAAGAAACATCCTAATCCAGAACAGCATTTCATTCTTTCTGTTTCTGTTTCTGTTCAATATGAAATGCTCTGTAAGTTCAGTATTTTCATAATTAAGCATCCTTCGGTTAATGAATTTCCTTGTTTACCATAATAATAATAATAATAAAAATAATAAAAAAGCAGCACATATGAACTTTAGGCATTTACAAATCCATTGCCACCATGTTAAAATCTTTATATCGGTTATAAATTGTTACATTATTAACAATGTCTTTTTTGTGGTTTCTACCCATTGGGTAGGATATGTGCATACAGACTAACTTTATTTACAGCACCTTACAAATGAACGAAAACACATTACACAGAAGAAGAAAGCACCATTGGAAGTGAGGCACAGCTAAGGTGGGAACTTTTAGAGTGCAAGTGGGTTCCTACATTGCTCAAAACAACAACACGATCGATAGGCACAGATTCAGCTCGAGTAACATGCAAACACCTCGGACAGTAGGAAACGCCAGAAAGCTCTTCCCTTGAGACGAAACAAATTGTGGTGAACATTTAACCAGGATGGTGCAAGGAAGGAGGATGGACAGACAGGCAAAACAAAACGTGCAGAAGAAGAGAAGCAGCATAAAAGCAGCAGCAGCAATGGTGGGAGCAGCAAACTAATGAAAGCATTGAAAACGGCCAGTGAAAAGAACAGACTGAAAGGTAACGAAAGTAAAACAAACTCTTAAATAGAATACAGTTCTGAATGCAGTGACATTGTGCTCTCGTTCTTTGTAGTCTTGGTTAATCTGAGAGAAACATCGCATCTCAGGCTCTGCAATATGATTTTCTGAAGTTATGTGTTTTTAAAGTTTGTGCTTGAAAGACGAGCATCTGGACACCATTCAAGGTACTCTACTATTCTACATCAAGCGGAGCTGCTGGAATTCTTGAATTCCAATTCTAGTAGGAATCTAGAGTTATAAAAGTGATATAATTCTAGAATTATAATTTTTCAAATTATAAAAGAGTTATTACATTCTAAATCAGATAGAAATCAGCTAGAATCAAAATGTGATAGGATTCTAGAATTCTAAAATTTTGCCTACAAACCCTGGCAAAAATGATAGCATATTATATATATATATATATATATATATATATATATATATATATATATATATATATATATATATATATATATATAAATTCTAATGTTATTGTTTAATAATATAATATTCTGTCTTTGTGAAACGATCAGAAATAAGTTTCATTTTTTTTATAGGAAAGACATAACTCAATGAGCTAACAAACATTTCAGATCTCAATCTGACTGAAAAGGCATGGTGGGTTTTATTTGATTTAATTCCATTTGCTCATGAAAGTTGGAGCCACTTTAATGGAGAATATTGTGTTTAATTAGTAAAGCACGTGCCTCAAAGAATTCAGGTCATCATTCATTTGTTTAAATTCATGTTTTCACGAAACCAGAATGTTCAGCGATTCGTTTATTTGCCATAAAGTAAAAATAAATACATTAAAAAAAATAAATAAAAAAAAGATCTGTGGAAATGTCCTCTAAGTGTGGTTATTACAACATTTTTGCCAGAGGTTGAAACAGCTAGAATTTAAATTCCAAATTAAGTCCAGTTGTTTTGGTTCTACTATTCTAAATATAGAAGAGGAGAGTATTTGTTTAGTCTGGTATAGAGCACATATGTCTAGGTGGCATCATTCCAGTCCATAAAAAAAAAAAAGTAGTGAAAACTAACACAGACATGAAATAAAAGCATTCAAACACATTTTGATTGGCTGACTCTAACATTCAGAGTACAAATAGAGTAGCTTATAAAGGTGAGTGTGTTGCTTTTGAAAACTTTTTTTGACCATAATCCCCATTGAACAAATCTAAACTTAAAAGCATTAAAAAAAAATTAAATCATCATGGCCCTTTCACATGTCCATCTGTCATTGACGGATTCAGTGGCGACTAAAAACGGGCTCAGTCTTCAGTCTCCTTATTAAAGGGATGTGTGTGCACTAACTGGTAAGAGTCTTTGGGCTTTTTCTAAATTAGCTCTCTACCTCCGGACCAGATCAAGAGCAACATCCTATATCTAGCCTCAACGATTGTGATCAACTACACCCAAGCTTAAACTGAATGCAGAGAGCCGCTCTGAAGTGTACGGATCTAAGATTTTCTGATTGTATGTCTACGTGGCAAATAAGAGGAAAACATGGACCGGAAGAGTGTTCAGTTTTCAGGACTGGTGCATGCTGGGCATGAGCTGGTGTCAGGGTCAGGTTCACTCTGGCCGGTGTCAGAATGAAAGCAAAGGCAACAGGACAGAAGATTGCTGGGTAAAAATAGGTATTTTCAAAAAATGCCCATCACATTAGCCCTTGACTTCACCACATTTTAAACCTGATTAATTCTTGTCGGGGACTAGATTATACAACATGCAAAACAAGGGTTTTAAAATCCTTTGAACACACTGGCATTTTGATTAGAAGATTTAGCCAATGAATGTCTATGTTCTGGTATCAGCTGTAAGGTGGAGGTGGAAACTGAACAATTAGTGACTGATGGGTTATGTTAAAAAAAAAAAAAAAAAAAAAAAAAAAAAAAATACAGTTCTGGATTATTTTAAAGGATCATTTGGGTGATCAGTTTTGACTCAAAAACAAAAGTGCAAAAAGGCATGAAATGGTAAACTTAAAATCATGATTTTTTTTTTTGACCGACTCCAATGAGGAAAAAAAATCAGTTAAAACCCATAATAAAATTATATATATAATGTAATCTTATTTAAGATGATATAATAGTTTCTTGCTAATGCCTTTAAGAAAATAACATTATTTATGTCTTATTGTTTTCTCCCTTTATATACACATTTCAAAATCAATATAGAATATAAAAAAAAAAATTAAAAAAAAGCAAATGATGAGAATAAGGTTGGAAAACTTCTTAGTAAAAGCACACCTCATAACATGTCAAACCTGTTCAGATCTCTTAATGAAGCGAGGATATTTTAGGCAAAATGTCCAACGTGCCAGCAGCCAACTGACCTCAGATCAGCTGGAGTCTGTGAAAGCGGCTGAAAGTGTCAGTGGTGAGGATAGATGAGAGTAGAGCAGACTCTCTGTATTCTGTGCCCCTTTTAGATCAAGGTTATTTTAGGCTGGATCCGAGATTTTTCTTGTGCTGAAGACAGAAAAGATCGCATCCCTCCGGTAGAAAGCTCGCACTGAAGCATATGATCGGAGCTACACGAAAACGACAGTACAAACAGTAAACATATATCACCCCTCCTCCCCACTACCCCATTCCCAGATTTCTCTGATTAACATCAACAATAGTGCAAAGTTCAGAAAAGGGTTTTGATTTAAATGTATAACAAGTCTTTAAGACAGTCAACGCCCCATGACACCTTCTGCAAAAACCTTGGCACTAGGATTTGGATTTGAACCCTTTTTCGCATTTGTTTTGTTCATGCTGCACAGATCTCGGTCTTTAAATAATAAAAGAAAAACAAAATCCACACAGCTAGTATATCTCGTGTGGGTTGGGCAGGAGGGGGGCATTCAAGAGGAATACAATAAAACCAACAAGAACAACAACATCAAAAAGCCTGTCTTGTGCGCGAATAAATTTCTCTAAATTTGTCGGCTATACAGAAGTAATACAGAGCAATAAAGGTGGGAGACTCCAGGCAGTGCATAAACCCCAGTTTTAATGCAGCTGGTCTTAGAAAACAAATGCAATGTTTTCTTTCGTAAGCTCAGCTCCATATTGTTATTTAAAAACAAAACAACACCTGGCTTTACTTTCTTCGCGAAAACATCAAGCTCTGTTGTGCACGGGAGTGTCAAGAGGGAGAACCTGTTCCCTTTATGGGTGGAAAGTGATCGCAATTGCCTAAACGTGTGCTAGCTCCACCCCCTCACACTAGCTCCTCCCTTTGTTGGCCATTGCTCAGTGCTATTGTGCTCTCTGTGCCGTTTAAATCCGTCCGGCCCCTGGGAGGAGTCTGCACAGTGACGGGGATGGGCGGGTTATTGCTGTGCTGGTGGAGGTAAAGTACGACGCCCGACTGCTGCCCAAATACTTGACTGTAAGCGGGCGGAGGGCCCTCCATGTGTCCATGGGTACTGGAGCTGGCCGCGCTGATCCCAGAGTTGCTACTGGGAGGCCGCGGCCCACCTCCACCTCCTGAACTGTGCATGTCAATGAGGTCGCTGTCAAAGATGGTCCGGTTCGGCGGGGCGCGTACCGACTCTCGGTTAAGCTCGAGCTGCTGTTCGGGGTCTCTAAGTTGCAGTGTGCAGGGACCCTGGTACGGTGGTGGCTCCTCTCCGTCCGACAGCGAGATGGTGGGCGGCAGATCGATCTCATGCTGCAGGTATGGGTATGTAGGCTGGAAACGTCTGAAGCGGTTTTGCTGCATGAAAGTGGGTGCGGTGAAGCGGTCCCTTGGCTGAGGAGCATACATCACCTGCAGAGGAGAAGAGAGATAAAATGAGAGCATCTCATCTTACCTAAAGGATCCAATAAAGAGCCATGAAATACTGGTATGCAAAACTCAATGCCACAATGGTGGTCGTTCCTTGCAGGGTTGTCCCTTGCAGGGTTTGAACCCACAATCTTACACTTACCAGTTTAGATCTTTGATAACTTGGGTATAGCTTAATAACATTCAGCATTATTGGTGGAAATAAAACATGGCAGTTTTCTGTTTTTCATACCTGTCCATTCCGAGGAAAACATGATTCGTGTTTAATGATTTGTTTGCAACATCCCTCAATTTAATGTGTGGGATTTTAAATGTTTAAAGTGCCCCTATTATAAGATTTTTAATACACTCTTTCATGCAGTGTGTAATGTAGCTGTATGTGAATGTAATTATTTGTAATGTTCTTTATTATTTGGACCGGCTGGCTCCACTGAATCCCAACCTGTAAGTATGATAAATAATAGATGTGTATATTTTCTATTTAGCACTCAAAATATGGCACTTTTGTAATGGGCATATTGTTTCAGACACGTGCTGTACACGGAAGACCAAATCACAACAGACTGGGTCATCTGACCAATCAGAGCAGAGTAGGCTCAAGGAAAGGAGGGGTTTAGAGTGGATTAATTTAACTGCTTTGAATGAATCTTTTGAGAATTTTTGGAAAATTTGGTGATATTAAGTGCATATTTGGAAAATGCTCCAGAAAATGGAAGCGTTATTTGACTTTCCACACATGTAAACCCATTGTAGGAGACTCCCAAAACAGTATCAGGAACCTTAAAAATGGCATAATGGGGGCACTTGAAGGAATGAATGAATGAATCAATCAATAATTAAATACTACTCACTTATTCGTGCATAAAATAAAGATAAAATAAAATATGATAATAAAAAAAAAATTTATGAGAGACAATTAAAAAGATTATATTTTATAATCTGACAATAATTATGACAATGATGAAAAAATATATATGAAAATGTATGAAATATATGAAAATTTGACAGACCCAATTATACACACAAACTTTTAAGCAATATATATATATATTATATAAAATTTTATAATTGATTATATAATAATAATTTTATATAAACATTTTTAAAAAGCAAACAAAATTCAGATTTATTATAAGACATTTTTAAGCTATATCACCCAGCCTTACACCACATATAAGACACTGTATGATCAAGTCCAGAAGCTCAGAAAGGACTACTAGATACCAGAACAACATTTATATAAACCGTTTTTTTCAGCAGAGAAAAGTGTGTTCTTTCAACAGAACTGTATTCTACTCATCCCACATCTACACAGCTAAAACGTGACTCTTCCATTTCCATATAAACTCACCAGAGCTCCAAACATAAATGGTCCCCGGTCCAGACATTAGTATGCTAATGTGCAGCTGATAAAATATCCTTCATGTTAGTGAAATCTACATATCAGTTAGCCAATGAGATCAGCCTCATTACTGCAGGGGCCACGTATACATTAGAGAGTTTGGGGCTGATGGGAAGCAATTTACACAGACAGACCCTGAGTGCCTGGCCTCTGAGACGACCGTCTAGACGCTGCCAGAGGAGAGTGAGAGATTAATGAACTGCTGAGAGGCTGCATCCCGGTGAGAGAGACAACCCCCCACACACAAACAATGAATATATATGCATGTATTCTCTCCACACACTAGATTTATACTAGGGCTGCACAATTAATCGAATTTGTAATCGCAATTACAATTACAGATGACACAATTATGTAATCGTTTAAAGGCACAATTACACAAAAAAAAAAAGTTCACTTACATCAATCTGTGTGCATAACATATGTTGTTGTTCTCTCTACAGATTATCTTAAGGGTTTTTTTCCCAATTGTTTGAATTTCTTTGTTTTAATATAACATAATACCATGCATATATTTACTTTGGTTTGGTTTCTCAGAAAAAATAAAAAAATAAAATAATAATAATTATATATATATATGATATTTGAGGTTAAAAAAAAAAAGAAGTTTTTCAGGAAGAGTGTTTTCCGCTGGTTTATTTTGATATAACAATATGGCATGCAGTGGCTTCAAACAATGGCATAAAGCTATTAAAAAAAATTATTAAATCTAAATTGTGCTAATCGTAATATATAATCGCAATTACAATTTCAAGGGAATAATCGACAATTATGATTTTTGTCATAATCGTGCAGCCCTAATTTATACTAGTGCTATCACTCACAGACACCGTATCAGAGACTATCCTCCCTCACATACGCCTACACTGAGAGAGGCACAGGCACAAAGACGACACACTTGAGGAGACTTCACTGCTTGTTACAGGCAGACATGCCATTTATACAAGGAGAACAACAACCCTTGAAACAAGGTCCTTAGAGTATAGGACTGAAAACACACACAAACACTCAGCTTACCTCAGATGCTCCATGTCTCAGCCCATTATCTGATGGCCACAGAGAACCCTCCTACAAACAAGGAGAAAAACAAAACAGATATAATGTTTAGAATTTTAAGATAGCACAGTCTACTATAAATATCACATAATATTGATACTAAAATATTTTATGTAATAACTCTGCAATATTGTTTTGTTAACAACTAATCGTTTATTAAAGAGGAACATTTAAAACCATAAATGAGTCATGAATGAACATTTTATGATAAGATAAACATTTTTCCAAAATCATTAACCCAAAAAACATTACAAAAAAGTTAATAAATAATATTAATAGTAAAAAAATAAATAAATATATATATATATATATATATATATATATATATATATATATATATATATATATATATATATATATATATATATATATATATATATATATATATATATATATATATATATATATATATATATATAAAACTATATATATATATAAATCAATGAATAACCCATTTGTTAAACCTAAATTATATCCATATTTAAAATGGCATAGATATTTTAAAAATACAAAAAGCTCATAAAATAACAAAATAAATAAAAGGAAAAAAGAATTATGCTGAATGAAGAATGCTCTATGCCTTCATATATCTCTAGAAGTAAATTCCATAAAATTACATTTAAAACCATTAAACAACCAAAAAAAATCTAAAATAAAAACTACAGAATATAACTGAAATAACACATTAAATAAATAACCAATTTGTTAAATCCTAATTATATCCATATTTAAAACTGCATAAAAAAAGGGGACAGTAACAAAATAAAATAAAAGAATAGAATCAGACAGAGCCAATTTGTTAAACTAAAAACTCTCTGTGGCTACACATATCCATTCTAATGAAAAAACCTAAAGAAAACCAGTAAGCAACATTCTCCCAGACATCGCTGCTTGCCTCCCTCCCCCTCGCGTTCCCTCATGAATGAAAATGAAAAGTCTCAGTCATTTAGCAGTCTCTCCCGGGTGCTGCAGTGGGCTGTGCGTGTCTGAGTTTGACTGGCGTCTAGACAGAACTGCTGAATATAATCAACAAGCCCTGATCTCAGAGGGACATTTCCATTGTGTTTCTTCCAAAACATACTGCCTTTCTAAAGGAGTCAAATATATAGTGTTTCATGTAATGCATCCAGTAAGATGTAATGTGTCCTAATGCAGCATTCAGTTTTCCATGATAATTCTCTGTGCAGTCGCCCACAGCATGAACAACTAAAACCTCACGCACTCCGCAGCATGTTCACTAACATTTAGGGCACGACAATGATCTGTATTTTAAAGTGAGATAAATGATGTAAGATTAATTTCATGCTGTCTGCTTGGTTAAAAACGGTGCAAATGTTCCGAAATTCATCCCTGGGGTGAGATGAGACACCCACACATGCAGTGCTCCCTCTCACCAGCTCAGTGCACTGCTGCAAGTTATTTTGGATTAGACAAAAAGAAGACCTTTCCAGAAGTAAACACACACACACACACACACACACACCACTCAAGAGACTTTTAGGCCCTGCTGTTTTCTTCTTTTCCAAGATAAAAGCGCACCCGCATAAAATATACCAAAGAAAGCTTAGAGATGACACAGCAGGTGAAAAATTCATCTATTCAGTATTAGAAATTGATGTTTCACGGCTCACCCTCAGAAACATATGAAGGAACTGTGATGTTTATGATATATATATATATATATATATATGATTATATATATAGATATATATAGATATATATATGATTTTGCTTATTCGCTTATTTAGATGATCCACAAGAACTTTGCTGCTCCTCGACTCTGGAAAACTGTTGAAAACTAATATCTCCATTTTATTTATGACTTTTAGATAATACATTTTTCATTCCGCTGCTGATTTACAGAAATATTCTGATCATTTTGTTTTCCTGTTTTCATGCTACTCTGCATTTGTTATATGTTGTTTACATTTGTTCTCACGCCATATCCATTTCTTTCCTTCTGATCTGTCTGCTTCTTGTAATTAATTGCTCGTCATACTGTTTCCTATTTGCCCGTCATGTTCTGTAAAGTGGCTCTATAATGGCTCTAGAAAGCTTCTATATAAATAAAAACATGATTTGTGTGTTTTGTATGAAATATGTACAAGTGTCTAAGCAAAGGTGCTGCTGTGATTAGTGCAGCAGAGAGTCTTACCGGCTGAAGAGAGAGGTCCTGACTCTGTGCCTGACTAGCGCGGCTCAGGAACGACCATGTGGTGAGTTTGTAATGGTTGAGCAGGCACACGACCACCACGACCATCACAGTCATCACGACGATTATGATCACGATCTGCACAAACTCCAGTTCAGCTGCAAAATATAAAGTCAAAGGGTTTAGAAAAAGCTAAGAATGGAAAATAAAAAGGACCCTGTTTACAATCAAGACATTTTCAAAAATGCTATATCATTGACCAAAAGATGGCAGCAGAATCAAATCAACATTCATGAAGCCTACAGTTCCCCAAACTGGTGATATCATTTGACAAAAAAAAAACAAAAAAAATAAATAATGAGAGCCATTTTGGTTTGACATGGACAACAGAAAGGAAATAGTTCAATAACGATGACTAGTATAGACTTCCTTTACTCTCCTCCTGTTGTAGGATTGTATGGATACCAAAAGTAATTCAGGTTTGGAATGACAAGAGGGTGGATAAATAATGACAATTTTCCTTTTTGGATATACTATCCCTTTGAAATCTTCCTTTCATGTTTCATGAAAACAACTAATGGCATACAGGTCTAAGATGACGAGGGGGAGTAAATAAATAGTTCACCAAAAAAATGACGTTTTTTGGGGTAGTTAATGATGAAACCGGAAGATCGAGCATGTTCTGTTTGAACATGAGGAGCTGGACTCGCACTTGCTCTCTCAGTCAAGAGCAAAACGGTTTCTCAGATGGAAATACTTCTGCAGTCCACAGGCTTTTCAGACGACAAAAATGAGCCCTCTACCAACTGCACCAAGGGACCGTTCTGGAACCTCGTACAGTCGAGAAAACCAAACAGAGAGGCTGAAAGTGAGAGTGTCATGAAGAGAGAACGAAAGAGTGAGTTGTTGCCTGCAGTGCAGTACTGCGGGATACTGGCACTCACACATCAAAAGAAACAAACACTTCTCTCCTAATTTAGGGCATAAGAGGAGCAAGCAAAAATGGGAGACAGAGCAGAGGGGAGGGTGATGAGGAGACCAAAAAAAAAAAAAAAAAAGAAGAAGAAAAAAGGGGAGGACACAGACAGGCAGCCAGGCAAAACAGACAAAGGAAGTAACAATCAGACAGGAGGGCAGATAAGACCGAGAGAATGAGACTCAGATCAGAATACCGGTAAGAACAAATAAGACTACAAACACAAACCTATCAGACTGGAACTGAATCAATGAAACCAGTCCATGAATACTGAGCTGTTCCTCCGACTTCAGATCAAAAATACAGGAAATAAAAGCAAGTCTTTTTAAATGTACTCTGGGGATTTGAGAGTCCACGTTGAAAATCAAATTTAACCTAGAAAAATGAACATTTCTAGGATGCTGATAACTGTAAAACAAAGAAATGTCATGATGTCGAAGTAACACAAAAAATATTTACAGTTCTGTAGTTCTGAGTCCCTAAACAAATAAGCGTATCTGTGACCCTGAGCATGTGAACTTGTTTGTACAAAAGGTCAGATTTTCTCGCTTTCACAGAAGTACTGATTCAAACCATAAAAGTCATACAAATATGTAAATTATATTTTTCATCATGCAGATTAAATAATTTATAATGAAAAATAATTTGAATGAAAAAAAAAAAAAAGGACCTCCCTGTGCTCAACATGCTCAGAACAATTTCACAGACTTTGGGTAACTCTTACAAACAACCCCCCAGTACACCCTAGCAACCACCTAGAACACCTTAGCAACAGATAATGTAGCAATGTACCATGCATAACACCTTAGAAACTGAAAAATACAAATAAAAAGAGAACACCTTAAGCTGAGAGCTTTTGTAACATGATAGCTGTTTCTAGCTGGTCTAAGTTGTCAGCAGACACTTTTGGCCCAGCAACATGCCAGTTTCTGGTGATTAAGCTGGTTTTTGGAACACAGTAGCTTTTTAACTAAAGACCCTCTTAGATCAGCTAATGACCAGCTTAGACCAGCTAGAAACCAGTAGGTTTTGTGGGTAGAGCACATGACTTTCTGTAACACCCACATCCAGACAAGACACTTCAGTATGAAAACAACTAATCCCATCTGAAGAAATCTTTAGTGACCGTGTACTTTGATTGTTACTATGTCCTGTCCAATTCTCCCACTGACACAGTTTCTGTCCTATGTAACACTGACCTCTCATGCCAATCACAGAGAGACAGAAAGAGAGCGTGAACAAATGAGAGAGGCTCTGGGTATCACAGACGGCAGATCAGCCATACACAGAAAAGTGTCTCTCTGCACACCACAGAGAGAGGATCAAAATCCATCAGGCCGTTCTGTCACCAGGCAGAGCAGACCGAAAGCGGTAGACCAGACATGGAGAGAGAGAGAGAGAGAGAGAGAGAGAGAGAGAGTGTGTGTGTGTGGGTGATGGGAGAGAGGGAGGACAGAGAGATGGAGCTGTGTGTGAGAGGCAGAGGAAGAGAATAGAGATTTGTAGACGGAAAGAAGCAAAGTGCATCTTGAAGGTGACATATTCAGGAGTAGATGGAGGTCACATCCGTAGGTGTCATTACTTCCTGCCATAAGCTGTTATGTCCCAGCCACTTTGTGGAACAGCTTATGACAAGGATATGTCTAATGCAGAGACAAGAGACCTCTCCAATTGTCAAGCAGACGTTTTCATCATATCTATGCATGTTATAATCCGTGGTTGTGCTCCAGTGTAGCATTTTTCCATGGCTGGATATCCGTTCAGTGAAATCACAGAACAAAATGCTAATAAATGTGTCACCACTTCTGATATACACCCACTGACATACAGGAGCTAAGAAGAAAAATGGATTATTTCATTTCTGCTTTTTGACACGACACTAACAAATGTTTCGACTAATTATAGCATAATATCCAATGTGAATATTTTATTAATACATTAATAATAATTCTAAATAATAATAAAATATTCCTAATGAACATGATTAATATTTTTTTTATATATATATTTTGTATCGTATACTAATAGGTTTTGTTGGCATTGCATAATAATAATAAAATATTCCTATTTAATATGATTTTTTGTTAGTATCATATAGTAATTAATTATTATTACTACCTACAATTTTTATTACATTCAGAAGTTTAGATCTAAATGGTCACAAATGAATTTTCTTCTGTTTTTGCAGCCTAACTATCAAACACTGCTCAAGTAGCAAGTTGAAATGAATAGGAGTAAAAAAAAAATTAACAAAAAACAAGCGCGTTTCCTGTTGAACGCACTCTGTTGTAATGGCATTGTTGAGTGCTATTCTTTAGAGACCCACCAAGTTTTATCAGTAAACCCAAAGAACACGAAAACAAAGTTACAATATAAATATATATATATATATATATATATATATATATATATATATATATATATATATATATAGGTTTATCTCTACTTATGATTGCTCAATCAATGAGAACCAAGGATTGGCAAGGATCTAGCGACCTATTAGTAAAGCGGACTAGCATATTTAGCAGTGGAAAGAATTCAATATTCACAAAGTAGCTGAGAGATGCAACTTCTTGAAGAGTGTGCATTTATTGGTCAAAGTAGTGAACTGCACAAATGTCATGTAATATCCTAAAGGACTGCAGCAGGTGTGTGTGGGTGTGTGTGTGTGTGTGTGTGTGTGTGTGTGTGTGTGTGTGAGTGAGTGAGTGAGTGAGTGATTGAGAGAGAGACCAAATTCATGTTCACAGGCCCCTACCCCTCCCCTTCTAATCTAACATTCAGAAGTGTGTGTGTGTGTGAGAGAGAGAGAATGACCTCCCGCTGTAGCCAGATCTGTCTAGATGCTTTATGCCACAAACACACACTAATCCTAAATAATTAACAGCTTCACACATAACACCCAGTGCCACACACACATAGCTCCTCTAGACGGTCTGGGAGATGGGCACCTTGCACTAGACGCTGCATCATGCCAAGCTAGTGCTGAATAACAGGAACAGGTGTGCTTACCTGAGGTCAAAGCCCTGCCTGCTGTGTATATACAGCACAGTGTGTCACCACTCAACTACACAATAAGGACAAATCAGACAAAATGGGTATTTATTGGTCTCAAAGACTCATTTTGGACTATTTTTGTAAAAAGAAATCTGTCTGCAGTGACAGGGCTCTAGAAGTACAACTTTTCCCAAGGTTTTTCCAAGGTGTATGTGTGTAATATTAGATTAAGAGTTATATTTAAAATTATGTTCTTTTGAAATTTCTATTGATTTAAGAATCGGTCACTGAAAAAGTATCACCGTTTCCACAAAATCAGTATATTAGAAGGATTTCTGAAGAATCATGTAACACTGAAAACTAGAGTAATTGCTGCTGATAAATTCAGCTTTGCCATTACAGGAATAAATTACATTATAAAATACATTAAAATAGAAAGCAGCTATTATAAATTGTAATTATAGTTTACAATATTACCATTTTTTCCACAGTATATTTGAGTATTTACAAATAAATGCAACCTTCTTGAGCATAAGCGACTTTCCAAAAAAATCTTTTTATGGTAGTGAATATAACAAATCTGCCAGTGGTGCAGTCACTTAATCAGTGAGACTTGTTTGTAACAGAGCCAGAACTGACTACCTGCAGGTTAGACAGCTTATTTTAAAACAGGAAATAGATCATTTCACAACACAAACCAAAACCTAAGGCTAAATCTTGACTGCAGAGGACCTTTGAAGAGATAGATTCAATTGACAAGTAGAGTGATTTTGTTTGTCAGCGTGTCTATCGCTGTCAGGACACTCCTACATAACATCCAAGAGTTTTGACAGGCAATAGAGAGCATCAAGCAGCGAGACGGCAATGAGCGCTTTTACTGTTTACTACTTGACAGAGATCCATGCATCTTTCATACAGAGGACTCTTCGCCTAGGACCTGATTTAATGTGGCGTTTCATATACGCTACGTTTTGCTTTATGGATGCAGACGCCTTTTGGTGCACTAGTGGAAAATTTCCAAAGAGGTCTGACGAACCTGTCTGAGGGCGTTCGTGAAGGAGCGATCACACAGGTTGTCTGTGTGCTGAAATGAAAGGCCAGAGGCATGCAGGGACAGTGAGAGAACAAGACAAAACAAGCTGGCAGACTGGCACCCTGCTGGGCACCAGGAGAGTGGGCATCCAGCCCAGCCATGCAGAGGAACCATCAAACAAACAGCACAGACAGCACAGCCACGTTCGCCAACGCAGCTCGGTCTCCACAGCTATGCCACACGGCTGCTTTCACAGTCAATAACGAGATTATTTAAAAACAACGCAGACGTCGAAGGGGGAGGGGTGACTTCTTGGTGAAAAAGCACATATTTCGGCTTTGGAAACATTTTGAGCCTGTTCTTGTGATGATGTATAATTACAGATTCAGCAATTATAGTTTGCATGAGCCAAATATAACCAGTGCTTATTTGCGACTCTACGGTTAAGGGTGTGCGACCTCAAGAGATGACCGCTAAAGGTGTGGTGACCTACATGTTGTGGGCTAAATAGCAGCTCACCAAGAACACGAGTGCTAACAACCATGACCAGTATTCTTAAAACCTTGCCAGACACGTTTTTGTGTTTTGTTTTTTGGTCTGTATTTAGTTTAAAAGGTGCAAGAAGCGTAACAGTCTGCCTTGGGGCATACTTCGCTACGAGGGGAGTTTCTGAAAGATCTTTTGGAAGGGAGGGAAAATAGCTTTGCTTTCTAAAACATTCCTCCATGACCGCCGAATGAACTTGCAGAGAGAGCTGCAGTGGTGAGAATCTCACTAGTGCATCTGAGAACATTAGAGTTCGGGTGGGACAGAGTTCACTGGTGACATTTCCAAGAAAGAGGGTTTAGCGAGAGGAGAAAGAGAAAGGGGGAGATGGAGAGAAGGAAGAAAGTTGGTTCTTTATTCCTCAAAGCAGTGGTGTTGTTGTTAGCCACACCCTCCGTCTTATTAAAACTTCGTCCTTCATGGGTGGTCCGGTTTAACGATAAGAAGAACAAAGTATGGATTTCTTAAGAAGCACAGATGGTTTTGTGGTTTACTCGGGCTGTCGAGGGTGATGAGTCACTCCCTGAGGCTGGATCCCGCACCAGCTGCACGCCTGCTTTTAAAAGCTTCAGGCAGAACAGGCAGTTGATATACAGTAGGTTACAGGTCTTGTTTGGAGCAAGATCTGTTACAAAGACATGTGCGGACCAAACAATCTATTCTATTGTAAGTACTACTTGTGCTGTTCCTTTTGCAAACTGTAGCACGGTTTCCACAAAAATACTAACCAGCAACTGTTTTCAACACTGATAATAATAAGAAATGTTACTTGAGCAACCACTCAAAATAGTAGAATGATTTCTGAAGGAACATGTGACACTGAAGACTGGAGTAAAGGCTGCTGAAAAATCAGCTTTGCTCTCACAGGAATGAGTTACGTTTTAATAGCGCTGTCAAACGATTAAATCGCATCCAAAAGTTTTTGTTTAGAAAATGTGTGTGCACTTGTGTATATTTATGATGCATATATAAATACACAAACAAGTTATATATATTTAAAAATATTTGTATGTATATATATTTATATAGAATTTATTACAAATATTATTTTCTATAGAAACAATTTTTGTTAAAATGTATAAATGCATGTGTGTGTATTTATATATACACATTAATAAACATTACAGGCATATATTTAGAAAACAAAAAACTATTTTGGATGCGATTAATCATGATTAATCGTTTGACAGTGGTATTTTTTTTAATCTATAAAATAATAACATTTAGACTTAATTTTTCACAGTATTACTGCTGTTACTGTATTTTTTTTATCAAATAAATGCAATTAAGGTGAGCATTAGAGACTTCCTTCAAAAACAAACAAAAAAAAAAAATAAAAAGTAATGTCAAATAACTGATACCCAGAAATTATTTTAAAGCTATATTTTTTTTTAAATAATATTTATATATAATTTAGTTAATAATTATAATAAATATGTAAATAATTAAAACATTTTGGGGGTTATAGCTAATAACTAAAAAAAAATAATAATATTGCGATGTTAGGTGAATTTATGTATCACAATTGTAATGTGCAGTGCGAAACACAATTAAGTATTAATTTTTAAATTAATAGTTGATGAGAAATTTTAATTGTTGAAGTGCGACCTCAGTTTTAGAAAAGTGCTATTCAAGAAATAGATAACCGTTCACTGTTATCTAGTGGTATCCATTTAAGTTAGCACAAAACTCATCTAAAACAACTGTCCACAATTAAAAATCCAAGATTGGTTGGAAAATATTCAGTATTGACTATAATACTAATATTTAAAAAGCCCCCAAATATAGGCCAATAACTCATAGAGGTAGTAGATACAATATTAAAAGGTCAGATTACATAGAAAAATGCTGGTAAAAAAAAATGATCGGCTAAATTGCTAAATTTCTAAATTTGAGTTGAACTAAGCTGAAGCATCTCTTATTAAAAGCAGAACATCGTGCATGGGCATCAGGATCATCCTGGTTAATGCCAAAAGCACTCAGACTGGCATGACGACACTGGCCTTTATCAATAATTCATAGTGGCACCTCAGGGCTGCTTAACTCGGCCCAGCTTTCAGTGTGCTGAGCTCAATGTGAAGCCATGACTGCAAGAGATGCTGCTGTTCCAATAGACAATCTGTTTGGCTCAATTTCTGACGGCTATTTTGTTTAGAAACTTTCGATATATATATATATATATCACTTTCCCATCACAGCTGCACTTTTTGGGATGTTTTAAGGTGCATGTAAATGTCTGAAGTGTTCAAAATGCTGCAGAATTCAAAGGATAATTAAAAAACCACATGCTCCTGTCTAGCAGAACCATATGTGAAGAGTCTCTGGAAAAAACTACTGAAAGGCCTTTTCTACCTACTGTGTGGGAATTCCCCAGGACTAAATTCAATATTTAAGATCCAGACAGAATATGAACTTTTCACTCCAAAAACAGAGAAAGAGTCTATGTTTCTAGAGCCATCACTGGCAGACCAGACAAAGCAGCAAACTGCACAAAGCGAACACCAGAACACGACATCAACATCAGAGCTAGACAGACTCCTGTCTATGCTTCAGACAGACGGATGAACAGAAATTAATAAGATTACACGATGCATCTGCCAAATCTTAATTTAATATTAAATTCTAGATCCAAAGATGCTTTTGTTTCCAAGGCCTTCCAGTTGAAGGAGTTCTCACTGGTAAACAAGTGTAACTTACTACGGTAAACACTGTCTGTTATTGGCTAAAACACCAACCTTCTAACACTGTTCAAATGAAGACATAAAATGAGTTCAGAAGTTTGGGCTTGGAAAGAGGTTGTGAAAGATCTTATGCCCATCAAGGCTGCATCAAAATACAGTAAAAACAGTAATACTGTGAAATTTTATTACACATCAAAACAACTGTTTTGTATTTTTAATACATTTTAAAATACAATTTCTCTCTGTGATGGCAGTCTTCAGTGTCACATGACCCTTCAGAAATGATTCTAATATGATGATTTGGTGCTCCAGCCATATTTCTACATATTATCAATGTTAAAACCAGTTGTGCTGCTTAATATTTTTTGTGAAAAATGTTGTACATACAAAGATTCTTTGATGTTTGGAAACTGCATTTATTTGAAAAAAAAAAAACAAACAAAAACAAAAACATTTGTTACATTATAAATATCTTTACTGTTTCCCTTGCTGAATAAAACTGGTATCTATAAAAATAAATAAAAAATACTGACCCCGAACCTTTTCAACAGATTAATTTAATACGATTTCACACAAATAACATTAACTTTAATAAATTATATTTTGTCAAAAAACTATAGTAAATGATCAATGTGTAAATTGTAAGGTTGTAATGTTTAGCAAAGCAACAAATTGTAACCACTAAATAAGGTTCAACACTTCTCTTTACAATGAGTTCAAGTTGATAGATTGTATTCTTAATAGTAGTTACTTCAGTAGTAATAGTAATAGTAGTTACTTCAGTACATATGAAATGAATATGGCAAAACCAGAAAACTATAAATGTAACTTTTTAAATTACCAAGAAATGTATGACAGAAATAAGCAGTCAGTATAAACAAACGTCTCGATCTCTCCATAAATGTTTGCTCGCGGCCGCTTTGTTTATAAAGTCCGGAAGACAGGACACATTAGCTCCAGACTCGAGTTAAAAACACTGTCTGCTGGCTTTGCATACCAGACGCATTCAGAGACAGATTGCGGAGACGGCGGAGAGCCGAGATCAGACATTTACGGAAACATAACGCGCGTGAAGCAGCTGATAAGAGCTGACAGCCAGACGAGACTGCGGGCGGAATTAAATAAAACACACTCAGAGTTAAACTACATGCTCTAGCTTGAGTCACATTCACAGACGTCAATACGCAAAAGACCTCTGACATAATTAGCCATAAAGGCAAAAATAAAATAAAATAAAATAAGAAAGTTTAACACTTTAAACTCACAAATCTCCATTCCCTGGAGTTGGGATCCGCATGTGACGTTAGAGCCATCCGGTGCGGTGAGGTTTCGCATGGAGTACGTGGGAGACTTCAACCGGAGCACGAGCCAGCCGGTGTGCGCACGTCCAACAGCTCGCGCCGAGACTGAAAGCCCTCGGCAATAGCCTTGACATGCTGTTTTTTTCACTACATGCTCTCAGGTAACCGCTTCACTTCGCTCTGACTTATTAAACTGAACTCGTCCGCTCTCTATCTCCTTTTCTGACCCCTCCGGTTGAACACAAAAATCTGAGTGTTTGTGAGACCAAGCCGACGGAGCTTCTTTCCACCCCCGCACACACGGCTGGTCTGTCAGTGACCGGGTGAGGGGGGGTCGAGCGCAGTGCTCGGGTGTCTAGTGTTACACCTCCCCATTAATGCCAGACACAAGCAGTCAAGGCAAGCATTGTAGGGGGCTGACCTTGGGCTGACCCCGCTGTCTGGCGACACAGAGCACATGTGTCCCGAACTACAGCCCCCCTCCATCCAACTACAGCCCCTACAGTCTGTCTATAAATAACCTGGCAGCTATATGGGCTTTTATTGTGGGGCAAGGCAATATACCAGAATCCACACTGACCCAAAGGGGAGGAAGATGTGCTTAATAGCCTGTAATTCAGAGAAATGGCATAAAGTTACGTATTTATTTTTTATAATATAGGCCTATATATATATATATATATATATATATATATATATATTAAAAAAAAAAAAGTAAAAAAAATGTATAAATACTCATGAATTATTCATGTAACAGTTTTAATCTTTACAAATAATCTCTCTCTCTCTATATATGTATATATATTAGTGGTGTAACGATACGCGTATTCGTATTGAACCGTTCGGTGCGATGCTTTCGGTTCGGTACGCGGTACGCATTATGTATACCGAACGGTTCGTTGGAGTAATTAATTATATTTGAAAAAAAAAAAGAGAGAGAGAAAGAAATATAATGATATGCGTTCAACAAGGTAGCCCAATAACCCAAACAACGTAACAGGCAACGCCCCTGACACTCCCGAAGAAGAAAAAAACACCATCTTATATGTTTATGTTAGGCTACTCAGCAGGCGCTCGCTCACTCAGTACGCGCTGAAGGCTCGTTGCAAAATAGCCAATGCGTTTAACAGACTAGAAATGAGAAGATCCTCCAATAACCAACAGGTCTGGTGTTTGGGTGCACTTTGGATTCCCTTTAAGCTATAATGGTGATGGCAAGAGAAGTGGTGGATAAAAAAACAACGGTATGTCGCATCTGCAACATGACAGGGTACACCAGCGGGAATACAAAAAAACAAAACAAAAAAACAGCGGGAATATCTGGGATATATGCATCAGTACTATCTGGGAAAAGACGAAAAAAAGGAGAAACATGCACGCAGCAAACTATCCCTGCAGCATTTAGACACTATAGCTTACAGGGAATCCAACCCAAACACCAGACCTGTTGGTTATTTTAGGATCTTATATTTCTGGTCTGTTAAATGCATTAGACATTTTGCAACGAGCCTTCAGCGCGTGCTGAGTGAGCGAGCGCCTTAGGGGCCGTTCACATATCATGCCTAAAAACGCATGGAAAACGCTAAGCGCGTCTTTCTCCTGAGGCGTCTGTCTTTGCTAAGCAACAATGACGTGCTCTCTCCATGAGACGCGGAAATTTCAGCGAAGGATAAATGGATTTGCAGCTCTAAAAATCGCTTGCAGTAGCTCTGCTACTGAATTTATTTCAAAATTGCAATCCATATACAACTATGATCAGCTGTTCCTTCATCTTGGCTGAGCTCTCAACGTTGTTACGGGAAAGGATGAAGCTGATTGGTTGGTTCTTGTCACATGACCCGCGGTGCGCTTGCGGCATTCTGAAAAGTTGAGATGTTTTTACATTTTGCTGTATCTAAAACGTATCGAACCGAACCGAACCGTGACATCAGTGTATCGTATCGAACCGAACCGTGAATTTTGTGAACCGTTACACCCCTAATATATATGTGTATATATATATATATATATATTATATATATATATATATATATATATATATATATAAATAAATAATTACACCGTATATTTCGGATATAATATAAGTCGCACTGGACTATAAGTCGCATTTATTTAGAACCAAGATCCAAGAGAAAACATTACCATCAGCCACAAGAGGACGTTCTATGTTTTCAGTGTAGACAGTGTATTTTTTATTCTTTTATTATGTGTTTTATGTTCTGTCGCTGTCATTCTGTTGTACTGCGGAGCTTCTGTCACGAAAACAAATTCCTCGTATGTGTACATACCTGGCAATAAAGCTCATTCTGATTCTGATTCTGATAGAGCGCCCTCTGGCGGCTGTAGACGGTATGTTCTCTCTTGGTTAATTTCTCTCGGTTCATGTCAAATTAATTTTGATAAATAAGTCGCACCTTACTATATATCGCAGGACCAGCTAAACTATGAAAAAAAGTGTGACATAGTCTGGAAAATATGGTATATATATATATATATACATATATATATATACACATACAAGAGAGAGAGAAAGAGAGAGAGATATTATATGTAAAGATTAAAACTGCTACATGAATAATTCATAAGTATTTATAACTTCTTTTGTACTTTCTCTCTATCTAAAATATATATTTCTTTATTCTTCACTGAATAAAATTATTACTATCATTCCTGGCTGGTTCAGGGATACTGAAATTAAATTTTAACTTTAGACATTTCTCACCTAGTTAGCAATGCAGCCTCAGGGGAATAAATGACATTTATCTGTCTGGGGTCTAGTCTGGAAGTCGAGTCGCTTGTACACACGTATGCAGCCAGACACATCCCCCCATTAAAGCAGACATGGGGGAAAGACAGAATCGGGGGTTTAAGGGTCAAGTCTGAATTTGAATCTCAGTCTGAGGAGGAAGTCTCTGGGGCAATGAGGTGGATTCTCCCAGCATGCTAATGCTACCGGGGGAAGAGAACTGCCACCACGTAAACTACCACAGCTTTTCTGTTATACATCATAAAACATAACCCAAATAAAGACAATGAAAGAAAAAAAGAATTACTGAAAAAACATAACATTTTTATGATAAAAAAGAAGTTTTTATTTATATCTGATGAACAGCACCACCTTGTGCCTCCACTTCAGAAATGTAGAGGTCAGAAATATTTTCAGATGGAGCAGGGACTCTGACTCACTGTTACATATTGCATAAAATTAAGTTTAACATTTTAAGACTGGATCATAATAATAATGATGGGAACAATATTATTTTAATGTATTTGCATTCTTACATATGCTTACCCTGCAAATCCATATAATAGTTATTGATGTAATAAAGTCAAAACACATTCAAATTTTAATTTGGGAACATTCTTTTTTTTTTTTTTTTTTTACATATATTAATTAATAATACCCCAAATAATACAAACAACTAGTACACCCTCTTTATTTTACATCTTTAACCGCAAAATAAACAAATATTAGTTAAAATCAACAGCAACATTCTATAACACATCAGCCTGAAGAAAAAAAATAATAATCTGCTTATGTTAATAGACACTCGAAAGAGTTACACCAATATCTCTTAGTGTATAGTGAATAGCTAATAACAAGCACAATGCTCTGTGAACCAGCAACTGGTGACTTGCAAAGATCATAATCCTGCTCTGACAACCTTGAAGAAAACCTGACAGTTTACCTGAGGGTTCATGACAAAACTGAAACATTGCAAGCTCATACAACGTGTCCTAAAAACATCTGATGAATAGATCCTCAAAATGCCAGTGCTGTTTTACAGATTACAGCAAGAACTAAATTACACGGTGAGCTTCACTTGATGACAGGTTTCTTTTTTTCTCTCACAAACCATCCCATGTGTATGTGGCAGCTATAAAATTGTGCAACCCGGTCTGTGGGAAAGTCCTATGAAACAACGAGATGCAGACATGTGAAAACATTCCAGTTCTAACATTACTGCAAGAATACAAATGGTAGCCATCGCAGAGACTCTGTGATATCCGCACAAATCCCTGCAGGACGTGGTGTGTGAGACGGGAAGCAAGGGGAAATTGTCTGCTTGTGCGAGAGAGTTTATGACTGGGGATTGCTATCTGCAAAGCCAAGATGGGCCGCCTGCAGATGTGATGCACTGCAGTTTGTGTGTGTGTGTGTGTGTTTGTGTGTGTATACATAATCATCAGGTATTGAGTTTTTTTTCACCTCTCTCCTGCAGCCTGCTGAGCATCGTAATGGGTCGTCTGCCCAAGAGTGAGGTAATGTCTAGGTTTAATGCCAGCCTCCTGCACTAACACACACACACACACACACACACACACAGGCGCAACAGGAAGAACAGCAGGCACTGCAACTCCCAAAATGGCTGCTGTTGTGACTCTTAATGATGCTGACAACATAATTAGCATTTTGCTAACGAGCCACATGGCAGTGCTTCCTTCCCCGGACGCTGCCATACGGCCTCATGGACAACACCTGCGTACTCTCGGACCCCCTTTATGGCACATCATCTCCTCTGTACAGACACAGTGACTGCAAACGGTCATCAAAGCGGAAGATCTCGGTGACAAATAACCATGTGTTTTGCGAAGTGGCCCACTACCCAGCAGACTGTCAGTCCTGACTCCCAGTCGTAGTAAAGTACTATAAAAACCTCATGAAATAATAACAGCAGTCCATATGTCCAGCTGACATCTTTGCATGCTTATAAACAGGAGGAGCTAACCTGGGGGTTTGATATGGTGCTGTTGGGGGATTTTAGGAAACTCAAAAAACAACCAGATACAATAAAAAGAGCAGTAACAGAACTACAGTATGTGTTGAAGTGAACACTAGAAATGTGAAGAAGGCCTATGTTTGTTTTCAAAGAGAAAGTCAAGTTGCTGATGTAGCTTTAAATATTTAAAGAGATCAATTTTGACCATTTGCTCACTCTCGTGTCTTTTGAAAGCCTGTGACTTTCTTTTTTGTGTCTGTGGACCACGAAAATACATGTTTATAGCAGACTCTCTAAGCTTCTCCTTTCTATATACAATGAAAGTGAATGGTGACCAAAGTCCAGTGACCAAATTTGACAAGCAAAATTTTCTATGAATAACACAATCAATTTAAGTCTGTAACAACAGAGTGATTGTATAGCTTTAGAGGTTTTAAAATACAGTGCACAAGTCACATGGAGTATTTTAATGGAGAGTTCATTGTGCTTTTTGACCAGTGGTCTCCACTGGTGTTCTATGCATGGGAACAAGAAAGCCATGTGAGTTTGGCATGACTTGAGAATGAGTAAAAATTATAGCTGCAAATCTTTAAGAAAAAATAAAATAAAAATGATAATTCTACATCTAATAGATTTTTCAATTTATATAATAATATTTAATTAAAAAAAATAATATATATATATATATATATATATATATATATATATATATATATATATATATATATATATATATATATATATATATATATATATATATATATATATATATATATATATATATATATATATATATATATATATATATATATATATATATATATATATATAAATTTTTTTTTTTACAATGTATTATTATTTTTAAAAATCAAAAGTAAAAAGGTGCATTAGTCACTTAATGTGTTTAGGAAAAATATTAATCATATGAATGTACTGTAACTATCTCTTTTTTATGTATTATTATTATTATTATTAATAAAATTTAAAACAATATATATTTTTTTAATTTTCACTAAAAGTGTTTAGGAAAAAATATTTAAAAAAAAATGGTATTATCTTACAGTACAACTGTAAAATTACAATAATTTATGGATGTCTTTATTCATTTCAATTGTATTTCTATTAACTGTGCTGCCCAAATAAATTATGATGTTTTATATAAAAGTTTTTTGTACATATACTCCATGATGTTAAGCTAAATTAATTTCCTGTCTCAAACCTCTGAGCCTCTAAAATGAAACCGATCTGGGCCTAAACAAACCATGAGGTGCCTTTTTTATAATCTTTTCTATAATAAAGTGATTTTTAGCTCTCTCCAATCTCCCAATTTAAATTGATATTGCTCCTCTGTAACATATTAAAGCAAAATTTTTATGTAATGTTTGGTTGAACCTTTTTAAAACACAAAAATTCTGCGATCAATTACCCTAATTTAGTTCTAAACCCTTTTGTGAATTTATGTTCAAGAATATATTTATGTTCAAGTAATGGTCAAACGTCATCGTTTTATATCCTTCAAAGCACAGAGAGTGCTGCTTCCAACTGAAACTATATCCCTTTCACAATCATTTCCAATCCCAAAAGAGTTTAAGAACTTCCCGCTTAGAGGAGGTGATGTTTACATCAGGGCCCTCATATTTTCACTTCACTCCCATGAGTCACATGTTCAGCCTCCAGCCAATCACCACCCACAGATTCACAAAAACTAAACACAAAAGGCAGAGAGCACAGCAGACTGGCTTAAAGTGTTTGCTGCGACACACCTCCTGCGCGTAGGTCACCAGAGAGAGAAAGTGGCACATCTGAATCGAGCTCAGCTGACCCAACTCAACTTCAAAGCTCTGACCCAGAAAAACAGAGACTAACACGCACATTCACTGCTTCTCTCTTAACAACTACAAAATTACAGCTATTCTAAAGTACGACTCTGTCAATGGTCAACATGTTATCAATAATAACGGTGAAGTCAAATAGATTTTTGTGAAGCAATGCCCATACAAAAGCTCCTGTGCTGCCACAACGCTGCGGCTACTTGGGTTGAATTAAATCCAGAGCGTGTGAATCCGTTTAAAATGGGGAATCAATAATTAGCCCAAAATTTGGATGTTGTGTTGTTAACAGTTTTGCTCTTATGAAACTATGAAGCATGCAAGCATATTAAAAAAATGGGAGTACAAGTACTTTGCTGTAATTCATACAGACACCTCGGAATAAAGACTGCAAATCACTTTTTTGCCATGATGTTTTTAACAAACAATGAGCCATTAAAAAAGGGGACGAGGTGAAACTAAATAGCACCTCAGCAGGAAACATTCTTCTCATGTTTCATTCTCTCTCCTTCATACACACACACACACACACACACATTAAGAATTCATTTATTCCATTCATGCATCTTCAAGCAACAATGCAACCTGACATCCTGCAATCAGAGAGTGAATGAGTTTAGGGTCTGAATTTCATCCATACAGCCATGACTGATATGACATAAAAACACATTATGAGGCATTATGGGTAAACTGGAAATGAGCTAATAGGATGTCTCAGTATGAAAGTCTTCATTCACTGTGGGGAGAGAGAGGAGAAGAAGATATTTGTGAGAAATGAACACCTCAGGGGAACAAAAACACAACGGGTTGGAAGGGGGAATGCAGAAAGAATGAGAAAGATTTCTCATTTGCATTCCAACTCTTTCAAAATGGTTTAAAAATGGGAAAACATTTTGGGTGCAGGAGGGCACATGATAAAAAAATAATAAAAAAATAATAATAAAAAAAAACATTCCAGAGAGTTTTGATATCATTTTCTGAATACAGCCATTTAGACCAAGCAGCAAACTGCTGTAATGGCAGTGAAAATATTAGTGCAGAACGAGCCTTGGCCTTTAGAAGAAAAACATTGTATACCATGGTAGTGTACAGTGGTTTATAGAGTATATATACACCATGCCATTACCTAGGGGTGCTCCGATTGATCGGCTACCGATCGCTATCGGCCGATAATCTGATTGGCGGTCTCTAAAGGCTGATCTCATAAACCAATCTCAAACTATAATTATTAACATAATTATTTAAAATGCCCCCTTCACCCCCCTCAAATTAGTCTTCGAAATCGCTCTTCCCCTAAGAATGGAATTCCCCCCATATTCTAAAATGACATTCAGGCCCTGATTAAATGCATCGAAAAATCCTGATTGGGGCATCACTATTGATAAAAATACAGAAGGCGGCTTCAGAAAGATTGGTATCTGTGATTTCATCTTGTATCGGTATCCTGTGACCAGGGATTGGAGCGGAGCATCCTTAGTTTTATTAATTCAACAAGTGTGTTGCCATCCATTTAAAAAAAATTGTCTTCTACATCATGAGCATTCTGATTGGCTAGGATGAAGGTCATTTCATCCATTAAGATCTAGATCTTGTGGAGAACCTGAAGATTAAATTACTGGTATTGTGACATCGACAAGGAAAGTTCACTTTGGGTTCTTTACATAAGAGCAGTGCTGTGAATTATGATGGATGGATGATTTATTAAACAATATTTAATATAATAATGATCACTGATATTAAGATGCCTATGGTTAATGGTGAAAAAAATGTAGGGAGGTAAAATAAGCAAAATCTATTTAAACTTTCTAAATACCCACATACTTATAACAAACACTTCTAAAGCCTGAGAAATGTGGCATATTTAATGTTTAATATGTGCTCTAATTAAACCAGAGAACATTGTGGTTTTTAAGACAAATCCTGGGTTTGTCCAATCTACCAACAATAACGGATATCAACAGAAGCCCAAACCCCCTCCAAACGAAATTAGATACTTCAACCCCATATGCGGCACTTTTTGGAAGAACTGGGTATTAACTGATCACATGTAATTTGGATAATGTAATCAGATTCCAAAAGTACTTGCAATTAGATTAAATTACAAATTACATTTTAAAACGCTCTGAATCAGAGTACGGTTAATTTTTTTTAAATCGATTACATGATTATATATTATTCACATAATGTTTTTCCTCCCTCACTTTCTTGTGTCTTTCTTTGTTTTTGCTTTAGTCTTTGAGCCAAACTTGATTGGATTCCAGACCAACTTGCCATTTAAGGCGTCTCCATTTATTGCTCTGCCTCTTTTTCTCCTCTTGTGTTTTTATTCCCTGTCTATCGTTCTTTGAGGGGAGCGAATGAAAGCGAAGGAGGAGAGCTGTCAGTTTCCCAATCTTTAATGGCCCCAGCTGCATCATTACTCTCTCAACACACTCACACACAGGGTCAAACGTACTTAGGTAACGGATGAAGAAACGAGGGAGGCATGAAGGCCACCGAGAGAGACTGAGGGATTCCATCATACTGGGAGGTTCACAGCACAAAATGACTGAATGAATGCATCGAGTAAATGAGTGAACACAGAAGAATAGTGCCCGATAGACATCCAGCTCAGCCACGATAAACAATCCCAGAATCCACTGAGAGCCTGCGTGAGGTGACACTGTCTGAAACCCATCAGTACTGATGCTGTTGACAGCCAACGAATACAGGACCGCATGGCCCTCGCCCTGAAAAACAGCCCGGCTAATGCAGCAACGTGTGTGGGATGTGGTTCAAAGGACCTGGGGGAGAGAGCGAGCGAGCGAGCAAGGAAAGAAAAGAGGAAGGAGAGAATGAAGGAATCAGATATCTCTCTATTCGGACTGACAGGATTCGTATTCATCGGAAAGCGTAAAAAAAAAAAAAAAAAAGCTATTTACAACCAAAAACGAAATCACAACAGTCGCTATTGAGTGCGTGACGAATTTATCGCACAGGTGCTCAGCCTGTTGCTTCGTTAAAGTGAAATCTAAGAAACATTTTCGGAGATAAATTGCTTTCCTTTATCCAGAATATTGCGAAAAGTCAAATAACACGAATCAAATTGAGCACAAACAAAGCGGAACACTCTTTAAACCGGCTCCAAGACTTCAAAATACCAAACAAGTGTCTCACTCACACCATCATTATCATCCGTCATTAAAAACCTGATTAAGACCCTCCGAACTTCATTCAAGTCTCTTTTACTGTCGGACATTCCTGTAAGCCAAACAATTCCATCATCGGGCACTTCCCTCTCTCTCTCTCGCTCTTCAAGAAGTTCAAACGCTTCATCTGGGACTTGCCCTCCCTCCAAGCGACACAGATTGCATGCAGAAGGCATGACGTCGGTTTGGTAACGAGCCCCTTAGCATGGAAATGCAGTCTGCTGTGGTCGGCCCAGATTAGCATGAGAGATGATGGAGATTAGTGATGGAAATCCTAAACTCAAACAAACTGATTGTTGAGCTCTTCACATCAGACCAGGCTCGAAACGTGGCCTCGGCGATCTCTGACCCCCATCAACCTGTGTTAAATCCGCAGAGGAGAAACGGGAGGAGAAAGAGAGTACGAGAGAGCTCTATAGACGCTCGTCCCCTGACAGACATCAAAGTGGGATGTGTTGGTCCAGTGCTAGCGGGATAGTGTCTATGAACGTCCAGTGCCTGACAACTTGAGCTTGTCTGCAGCTCTTGAGAAACTCCTCTCTCTCACACACACACACACACACACACACACACACACACACACAAGAGAGGAGAGCCATTAACAAACAAGCAAACTGTTGAAGAGGCTGATTTACATGCACTTCAAAGTGTGTCGCTACCGTGCCGCCTTCAAAGAGGAGAGACGTACCCCGAGCTTTTATGCAGAATGAATAAACGTTTGTAGTTTTATGTCTGAGAAAGTTTGTTGTTTTTTTTTACAGCAAAGTTTTGCCAGCGAAGTTGTGTGCTGAGATTCGATGCCAGGAAAGGGCAGATGTGATGGGTTTTGTGGTAACTGTGCTCATCGCAGTAAAAGCTAGAGTGTATATAAGGTAAGATGACCCATCAGTGTGTTTTTTTCTGTGGAGGTGAGGTGTAGAAACCGGTCATGTTTAATCAGCATCACTCTTAAAAGTAATTCCTGCAAATACAGGCAGAAAATGGCTGATCTGTGGCCTGCACGAACTGGCACAACATCTCTTTCACACTGTGTTTACTAAAAAGGTATTCTCACTCTCCCAAATCAAGGGAGATTACATAAGGAGATCCCCCAGAAAATTTGACCCAAAACTGAAAACCATCTCTTTATTATTTACAAAATCTTTCCTTTGAGTAAACATTTTTTTTGTCCTTTTTCAAACTTTTAATAATATATCTAATAACAATAACAACAAATATAGTTCATTATTGTTCACAATGATAACAGTAATAGTAGTAGTAAAAGAAATATTGATTACACTGAATTACTGATTAATATTGATTTACTACTGCTATAATAATAATAATAATAATAAATAGCTTTTATTATTATTTAAAAACAACAGCTATTCTTAAAGTTCAGCATCTTGAAAAAAAATACAGATTTGCAAAAAATACAAATACAAACTTAATTACATATGGTTTTTCCCAAAATATTGAGTGAATTTATTTTTCAAATACTCAATGTAAATTGCTTTCTTTTTGCATTAAATTAAAAAGTCTTTAAATAAGTATTTTTACTTTTAAGTTAATAACAATAATAACATAATAATAACAACAAATGATAGACAACTAACATTTCTATTATTATTACTACTATTAACAACAACAACAACAACAACAACAACTATGGAAGCCTCATTCCGACACTTAAAAAAAAAAAAAATATAAAATCAAGGTAATTGCGACCTTTTTTCCTCAGAATTACGAGTTCATATCTCACAATTGAGAAGAAAAAAAAAAGTCAGAAAAAAGAGAGCGTGAAAAGACTGTACAAAGTGGTCAAAATTGTGAGATACGAACTTGAAATTGTAAGGAAAAAAAAGCATCAGAACTGCAATTCTGACTTTATTTCTCAGAATTGCAAGTTTCAGAATTGTGAGTTTATAATCACACAATTCTGAGAAAAAAAAAACGTCTGAAAGAAGAGAGCGTGAAAAGTGGTCATTAAACATTTTTCTCACAAAAACAACCAAGTTAAGTGTACCTTCCTAAGATGAAAGAAATAAAATGATAAATTCATGGACAACATACTTGACCCTGATATTTCGGCCAGTCTGACTCCCACACACCTGATGCCAATAAATGCAAACCACTGACAAAGAAGATCACTGACGCACACCCTTAAACCCTGCAAAGCTTTTCATCATACTCTTCGATAAACAGCCTTTCTCTCTCGCTCTCACTCCCTCCCTCTCTGCAGAGTCTGCCGGACAGTCCTGACCACAACCATTCAATGTGGAGGCAGAGAGAGAGGAATATTTTGTGCAGTGTGTCTAGACTATATTCATGATCAATCTGTCTGGCCCTGCTGTAGACAGCTTGATGGCAAACTCGATTAGACTCTAAACATTTCCTCAGATTCAGTCTCGCTCTCAGCTTCTCTAACGTCTATCAGCATCATTCCTCTCTCCCTCTAGCAGTATATGGCGGCTGTTTGTCTGCTGAGGAAATGAGCATTACTGCTCTAACAGCTCTGACTGAAGACACCCCTCGGAGCAGACGGAGCACAGGGGAGCATGACATGGCAAGAACAGATGACTGATTTCAACACAGCCGGGACAGAGAAATGCAGAAGGAGCTACGTGCTTTTTTTGGAGATTACTTTTTCTTGTCTGTTCTGGTTTCCTCAAACTGTCTTCAAAACTGACTGGCTGCCAGCATCTCACGCCAGGGGCTGCACAAAATATCAAATATTCACCATGATTTTTCTCAAAAAAAAAAGTCTCACATTTGCATCATTACAATGCAAATATAGGGGTCAATGACAAACAAGTAACCACAAGAAAGAGTCTGAGTTTAAAACACTCCTGCAAAGATTTTAGAAATGTATTCTTTGAATTTATATTGGTTTCATATGATTTTGAAAAACTTTACCATTTAAATGTTTTTATTTTTTTCCGATTTAATGCCATGAGGTGTAGCCATATGATATTGTGATAATATATAGAAATTAAAAATATGATCATCATAGAAAAGGTGCTTTAATGTCATACTTATTTTTTGAAAAAAAAAAGAGCAAATAACAAAAAATTAGTGTCGTGTCATTGACCCACATACATCTAGATACATGTCAAATATACATCAAAATAGCTGAAAAATATCAAGACATTTTACATATTTGACCACATCCTATGTTGATCACAAACCACTTACACTCCCTGTTACTCACACACACACACACACACACACACACTCTCCACACTTCAGCGTGCAGAGAGACCACTTAACAATTGTCTCACACTCACACCTAACAGGTGGCTTGGATACAAACGCCTCAGGAATTCAGAGGAGAACTGACCAATAAGAAGCAAGAAAAAATCCTGCTGACTTCAGAACCAGAACACAGACACAGATCTGAGTCTGGTGCAGTAATGTTAGAGAGATGGACTCACAGCTGAAGATGGCAGATGCAGGATGCTGGGTGGAGAGGGGACAGTGCTCCTCATCACTGTTGTCTCCACAGTGGTTGAGTTGATCACAGACCTGCGAGCCCAGGTTCAGACATCTGCCGTTAGTGCACAGGAATCTGCACTCTAGAAACAAACACAGAAAACCGCAATCACTCACTTAACAATCAGGGTCAGTCTCTGTTTTCACACCTGCTGCATCAGGGCTTGTCAAATTTCCATCTTTGGTTTGTTCTGGACCTTGTGAAAGGAAACTTATAACTAGAAAAAAAAAAGTTTGAGCTAAGTGGATTTAAATGGAACTCTGTTCAAAGGTTTGGGGTGATTAAGATTTAAGAAATTAATACTTTTAATCAGCAAGGATGCATTAAATTGATCACAAGTGACAGTATAGAAGACTTGTCACAAAAAAAATATTCAATTAAATCAAAATATTATGAGAATAAATGTACCACAGTTTTCAGAAAAATAATAACCAGTACATCTGTTTTCAATATTGATAATAATAAGAAAGTTTCTCAAGCACCAAACGATCATATCATAATTATTTCTGAAGGATCATGAGATTAAAGACTGGAGTAATGGCTATTGAAAATTCAACATGGCATCACAGAAGTACATTTTAAAATGCATTTTAATGCATCCTTCACTGCTAAAACAACATGCTACCACAACAAAATTAACAACTGTTGTGACACTCGGACACTCTTCAAAACTTTCTCTTCTCTTCTTAATCTGCCTCCACCTCCTCCTCCTCCTCCTCCGACTCTTTCATCTGATGACTTTGCAGTTTTCTTCACAAATAAAACAAGGACCATCAGTGACCAATTCTCCACACCGCAGACTGAGGATAACTTCACACCGACTAATGCACACTCTCCCTCCTCCTTCTCTTCACTCTCAAAGATGGACTTTCCAAACTTATCCTGTCCAATCATCCTACTACTTGTCCACTTGATCCGATCCCCACTCACCTCCTTCAAGCAATTTCTTCTTCAGTCATACCTTCACTTACTCACATTATCAACTCCTCTCTTCACTCTGGAACATTTCCCTCAGCATTTAAGCAGGTTTGGGTAAGCCCACTGCTTAAGAAACCATCTCTAAATCCAGCACTTCTAGAAAACTACAGACCGGTATCCCTTCTTCCATTCTTTGCAAAGACACTTGAGCGAGCTGTATTCAACCAGCTTTCTATGTTCCTTGTACAGAACAACCTCTTGGACAGCAACCAATCTGGCTTCAAAAGCGACCACTCAACTAAGACTGCCCTGCTCTCGGTTACTGAAGACCTGTGACTGGCAAGAACAGCTTCAAAATCCTCAGTACTCATCTTGCTGGACGTGTCTGCTGCTTTTGACACCGTTAATCACCAATTCTCATGTCCACCCTCAGAAAGATGGGCATCTATGGAACCGCACTCCTGTGAATTAAGTCCTACCTCTCTGATAGATATTTCAGGGTCTCTTGGAGGGGTGAAGTTTCTAAGTCAAAACAACTTGCTACTGGGGTTTCTCAAGGCTCAGTACTTGGACCACTTCTCTTCTCCATCTACATGATGTCATTAGGATGTGTCATTCAGAAGCACAGCTTTTCTTATCATAGTGTTTCTGTAGCTTAATTGGTAGAGCATTGCGTTATGAAGCGCAAGGTTGGGGGTTCGATTCCCCGAGAACACATGATAGGTAAAAATTTAAAGCCTGAATGCGCTGTAAGTTGCTTTGGATAAAAGCGTATGCTAAATGCATAAATGCAAATCACTGCTACGCTGATGACACTCAACTCTACTTCTCATTCCAACCAGATGACCCAACATTAGTTGCTAGCATTTCAGCCTGTCTGAATGACATTTCTATCTGGATGAATGACCATAACCTTCAGCTCAACCTTACTAAGACAGAACTGCTGGTGGCTCCAGCTAACCCATTGTTTCATCACAACTTCTCTATACAGCTGGGTTCGTCAACCATAACTCCTTCTAGGACAGCCAGAAATCTAGGAGTTGTGATGGATCATCAGTTAAGCTTCACAAACCATATCGCTACAACGACCCGGTCCTGCAGATTTGCCTTATACAACATTAGGAAGATTAGACCCTTCCTGTCAGAGCAAGCCACTCAACTTCTTGTCCAAGCTCTTGTTCTCTCCAGACTGGACTATTGTTATGCTCTCCTGACGGGCCTTCCTGCATGTACTATCAAGCCTCTGCAACTGATCCAGAATGCAGCAGCAAGGGTGGTCTTCAATGAACCAAAAAAAGCCTCATCAGGTTACACTGGCTACCAGTAGCCACTCGCATCAGATTCAAGGTACTGATGCTTGCCTTCAAGATGATCACTGGCATGGCACCAACATACCTAAACTCACTAGTTCAATCTAATTTGCCCTCCAGAAGTTTGTGCTCAGCAAGTGAATGACGCCTAGTGGTGCCATCCCAGAGAAGTTTAAAATCACTCTCACAGACCTTTTCCTGGACTGTGCCCAGCTGGTGGAATGACCAACCAATCTAAAATCAACCAGCTGAGACTTTACTCATTTTCAAAAAAACATCTAAAGACTTGTCTGTTTCGCCAGCACTTAACCAACTAGTACTAGCACTTACCTTTTCTTCTCTATCATATTCAAAAATATAAAAAAATGATTCCTGGCTATAGAGCATCACAGTCCCGCTGGTGCCGGAAGTAAAAATTCAATGCAATTTCTGCATTGACATTTGGGGTATAAGCCATAAAAACGTAACCATACATGGTAGACTTAAAACCAGCTACGGCTGTACTAAGCGATAGTATATGTTCATATAAACGCAAAAGGATCATGGGGCACTAACCTTGTTTTGACATAAATGCCTTTTATTCGCAATGTCTTGGCTAAGTACTTCATTACCCACAATCCTGAACAATCCCACAATCCCACAGTGATGCATCTGATTGGTGGAGCTCTTGTAACCGTCTGGTTAAACCCCGCGAAGGTCCGTGAAGACTGAAGATCATTAATAATAAAATAAAATAAAATAAAAACCTGTGTTGCGTTTTTGCACGGTAGACTTATCAGTACAATCATGATCTCCTTGGCTGCCATGAGAGTTTTGCAGGGAGGTTGGTAACTTAGCTAGGCTACTGTAGTCTTCATATGGTATGAGTCATATCAAGCATTTTATAATGCCACTGTCATAACAATATTTAGCCTGGGCATACCTTTTTGTGCATTTACTGAACATTTGTGTAATGGCAACGACATGTGTTGATGACTGAGTGGTGATTTCAGTACAAAGCACTGCACCATGTTAATGCTGACGTTATTGTTAACCACTTTCAAACACGCACACAATATATAAAATACACTATGATAAATATAAAAATCAATACACAATACCTATATAAAACACTATTTATTTACATGATTGTAAATTCACTACATTCACTATATAAAATAAAATTCACTGGAGGAAAAAGTTCGCGCGAGCGGCCGTCATCAGATTTAGATCGCTCAAAATGCTCGTTCGCGGTTGTGGCTTCAGTCGAATTCAATGAGGCGCGGTGGTTTATGGGATGAGTAGTTCCTGCGCTCGAAATGAAAATATTTACAGTCTTGTACCTTTGACTTTTTTTTTTAGATTTTCTCTTAATTTTTTCACTCGAAATGATATGTTATATGCTTATGAGTTCAGCCATAGCTGGTTATACTCACACATGCTCAAACTCTTTAGATACGGATTTTTCCGAAAGTCAATGGGAGAAATGAATGGGAAATTTACTTCCGGCAAAAGAGCTCTCTCGGGCTGTGGGCAGGACTGTGATGCTCTATGTGTTCTGTACTAGACTAACTGAGACTTGTCATGGCACTTGTATACTGTTTTTGTTCTCTTGTTGGTCTGATTGCTTCTATTGTTTTCATTTGTAAGTCGCATAGGATAAAAGTGTCTGCTAAATGATGACATGTTAAAATATATATAAAAAAAAAAGTAGCCTTGGTAAGCATAAGAGACTTTCAACAACATTTCAATAACATTTTTTTTTTTTACATATATAGATATATACACAGAACACACACGCACACACAATGCATCTTCTACAGATCATTTGGTTTACAATGACAACAAAAATGCAAGATGACAGTGCTAGTTGTCAAGTTCTGCAGCAAAGTTTATTTAATTTAAAAAAAAAAAAAATACCGTATGTGAGATCCTGATTTACACCTGGGTCCGTTTCCACCTGATTCTCAGACCCTAAATTGCCAAACCTGGATGATCCTACTATTGGATATTGTTCCATGAAGAACTTCAAAACAACTAATAACACCAGGACATCCTGTGAGTGTGAGCATCTGAAAGTGCTCAGGTGCAGGAGTTTGTGGGATAGTTTCACTGGGCCAAAAACTTTGCAGAGATTTGTGGATCTCAGGTGGTGATGATCCACTACATGTAGGTCACTCGCTTTTATAAATGATCTTAAAATAAGTGTTCCTGCAAGCATGCTTTTAGAGAAACTCAACACTGACCTGACACCGGTGGATATTCAGCTTTATGGAAGACTCTTCACTATACAGCTTTAACAAAAGACCAGAATGCAATGGAAACCAGAGAGTGATGACACTAGCACTATAAACATCTTGACTATGTGAGGAGAAGGTGCTAGACAATACCAAAGCACACCCATGCGATCTCTCGCAAGGTGTGGTGCAGCCCGATGTGATTTTTAAAATGTTATGATAATCTTTAGACAAACAAATCAGCAGTTCTTTGCCCTACTTACACCTTAACATAACACGAGACACAATGAGACAATCCAATATTCACCTGCACAAATGCAACAGCACAAAGCAGCAAGACACAAGACACAAGATGACAAGACTAGAAGAGGGGACAAAATAAGAAACAAGAGCAAAAGAAGAGAAGCAGATGAGACAAGAAAATGGGAAGAAGAGGGAACAAACTAGATGAGAAGAAAGGAGACAAAATGAAGATATATTGGACAAAAGAGGCCAGAAGAATAGAAGAGGAGAAGATGAGATTGGAAGTAGATGACAAGAAGATGGGAAAAGATGAGAGGAGATGAGCAAAAAGGAGAGAAGAAGAGACATCAGTCAAGAAGATAAGAGAATAGATTAGTCAAGATGAGATAAGAGATGAAACAAGAATGAGAAGAGAAGGAAGAAAAAGAAACAGAGGAGAAAAGAAGAATGGAGACAAGAGACGAAAAACAAACAGAAGAAGAGAAGATGCAAGAACAGATATTAAAGGGGTCCTATTATGCTTTTTCAACTTTAGTTAGTCTGTTGTTACTGTTTGAGCATAAAAACGATTTGCAAAAGCTCAAAGTCCACTTCAAAAGAAGATATTTTACTTAACAGAAATCACTTTAAAAAAAAACTACTACGAACCAGTCGTTTGGACTACAGCGCATATGTTCCGGGATTTGTGACATCACAATTACTGACGAATGGGACGAGACCTGGCTGAGCTGCACTAGAGAAGGCAACGAGTGTTATCACAATGTCGGAGACATGCTAGCTTTCCTAAGGCAGACGAACTTAGAATGGTTACAATGATCTGGGTTTAAAATCGCACTGAAATTGATTTGATTTTGAAGCAACAAATACTGAAGCTCGCAGCAGGTGGTTATGGTAAGGGGCATGACATTTCTCGACAAGGTGCCAAATGCTGCCAATCACAACACACACTGGCCCGGCTAACCAATCACAGCACATTTTGTATTTCAGAAGGCGGGCCTTTATTTGATACAGGGACTATTTGAGCCGTTCATGCCAGACTGGGGAGAAAGGTGCTGTAATAACGTAAAATGTGTGAAAAATAATGTGTTTTTCCAACCCTCTATGGGCACCTTGGCAATTGAATTGCCACTGGCTCACCAGACTGATGATATACAAGTTTGTAAAATAAATTATTTCAAATAAATTAAAGTACACTCTTAACATCAGTCTATCAAGCATTGTAATATGATAATAAAAAAAATTATTTAGCAAATTATTTAATGATAGAACTTTAATAATTAGAATTAAAACTTGATAACCATGTTTGAATGCATATTATTAATTTTAACTGGACTGGTGGTGGTGCTTTCTTTGGTAATTCAGTGTTTCTGTTAAAAAAACAAATACTGATAATATAATAATGATGTGAATTCAACTGTATAAAAAAATAAACGCAATATAAAATGCAAAGGATTAATGAGCTACTGGATTCATAAATATTAATCAGGTTGTTTGCGTTTGCTCGAACTGATTTGCTTTAATAAAAACAGGAACGATAATAGGTGAGCGCCAGCCAATGAGATTATCGTTAGTTCCGCAAACTTCCGGTAAACCCAGTAGTTCTTAAACGCTGAAGAATTCCAAAAGTAACACCGTTATTTTGACAGAAAAATACAACAAAGTATATAGTTTACATACAGCGCATCAACTCTCTCTCTCACTCCGTGTGTGTGAGAGACAAAGCGACAGTGAGTCGTACGCCTTCACACAAGAGATACGGTACGTCAAATACAGGTGCACTGCGTATCCATCGAGATGAACTGAAAAATATCACAGATCACTTGATGGAGAGTGAAACTCTGAAGCGCTCAGTCACAGTGTTCAGCGAGTGAAAACATATATGTGCCAAACTTATACTATCCTCGCACTGTTAAGGGTTGTTTTCAAACAACCTAGTATGAGAGCCTGTTCTAGTACACCCCAAAAACGAAATCAAGACTTTGTAAAACAGCATAATAGGACCTCTTAAATGAGAAATAATTATTTAAAACCAGACAAAAGAGAAGACAAGAAGAGACAAGACAAAGACAAGAGGAGAGAAGAGACTCAACAATAAGAGAAGATGAGAAGTAGATAAGAAACGAGAACAGCGTATGAAAAAAAATACTAAAAAGGGAAAAGTTGAAGAGATGAGACAAGAAGAGAAGAAAAGAGAAGACACAAGAAAAGAAGTTCAGGGTCATTATATTATGTCAGTAAAGTAGCACATTTCTCCAAGTCCCGTCTGCAGTGCACTAGACTGTCAAACTGTGGTTTAGTGCACAGCCCAGCTTCCACCGCCCTCCACCCATCTCGCACTTTCTCTGCATTCCATTCCAGGCAGGGGAGAGAAACACAGCCCGTCTTAGAATCGTAGCAGAGGAGTTTTGGAAGGGGGGGTGGGGTGAGTGAGAAAGCGGCTTTGAATATTAGCACACACACAAAACCATCATGAGTTTGTAAAGCACAACATGACCCTTCTCATGAGCATAATCTGCACTGCTGGCATGAATCATTAAACTCACATTTATGCCAACTGATTATCCCGCTTCATTCCAACACTGAGGTTATAATTGTGATCCGGTGCTCACCTGTGAAAGCATTGGTGGCCGGTAGGTCAGCCTCCTGCATACTGCTCCAGCCGCTCGGCCCGTATGAGTGTGATTGTGCACCCAGGTTATTGGCTCCGTTTGCCTGAGGGCTCCTGGGGGCCAAACAGCCACCGTGCTGCCATTCTCATCTCATAAGTCCATGGCTCCGGCCGCTGCCCTTCACAAAAGAGCAAATAAACTAAGAAAGGTGGAGGGGGGCTAAAAAGTTTTAGTGAGACTAGGGCTCTATTCAGCAGGAACCAGAGCACCGATTATCCTCCCAGCCAGAGCCAGCCAGCCATAGCTGTGTGAGCGAGCGAGGAAAGATCCAGACAGGTACTTGATTCAGAGAAGATGTTTGATAGCTGATTCTGGGAGGGAATGTGTAGTTTCTGCCGCTCGTCCTGGGTGGATAAACTCTTCTCAGCGTAGCAGCGTGCTAATCAATTCGCCCAACCTCATCCTTCAGACCGCAAGCTCACTGAGAGAGACAGAGAGAAAATCAGTTGAGTGGCTGAAGTGCATGCAAGCAAAAATGTACTTGTAGAACTCACTTACAAAAGGTTCCTATAGTTTCATCTAAAGCTGCTTTTACTGGAGTAATTACAACGTGAAATCGTGTTTAGGAATTGACAATGAATCAATTAATGATTCACTGGGTTGATTTGATTCACTTGATTCAATTCAAATGGAGTAAATAAAATCAAATAAATATTTTTGAAATAGAAATCGCTTGTGACGTTATAAATGTATTTAAATTTAAATAAATGTATTTTCAGTCACTTTTTATCAAATCAATGCATCCTTGCTAAAAAAAGGAGTATAATTTTTTTTTATTTACATTAATTTCTTTAAAAAACAAAAACAAGTATACTGACTTCCGATTTTCAATTTTCAAACTAATAATAATAAATAAAAAAAAAAACAATATCAAAGTACCTACTAATACTAACTCTGTATCTATTTTTTTTTCTAAGCCACCATACCACCGTAGTTGTACAGTTATCTAAGATCCTGTCTGATCTGGCAGACAAGTTTCGAGACAGATATAATAAAAAGACAGACTCGACACAATCGTAAAACGGGTGTTTTATTAAGCAAAAATTTGAAACAGCAGGGGTTCAACACATGAACATTTTACGATCTTACGGCAGATCTTTACCAGCAACAAAACATCAAGTTCCTGTGAAGAGATGCACATTAGCATCTACAATCCCCAGCAGGAGCGTCAGCCTTTAATGACTGTTACATAACACACTAGAACACTTTACTGAAAACTGAGTTATCACAAGCCACAGCTAATGTTTCTGTGGCTTAATATCATCGATTTAACGTCTCAAAAAAAACAACAACAACTCCATTTTCATTTGGAGAAGACTAGAGCATCCGACGATGCATTGTGTGTCCTCAGACAACCTTTAAAGCCCTCCGACATCCCAGTGGACGCCGCGCTGAGCCCAGACTGCCGACCACACATCGGCTGTTACTTAGAAACACGGCAAGCCCTCACCTCGTCTGACCCTTGCCGCATGCCACACAGCGAGAGCACGGATCCATCACACAATAAATAATATTCCACACACGCGAAACAGGAGAACACCATCCAAATCAAACAAAGACTGAAACACACACACACAGTCAACTGAGGTCGTTTCAGGACACTACTATGGCCATCACAGTCACAGATAAAACAGAAAACAGATTTGCCAGATGTTTAAATGTACTTTTCTTCATTGTTATCTCTTTGTTCTTCCATGTTTCCCTTTCCTAAGTGCTTGTCCTTTCAGAGAGAGTGAACAAACCACGTATCTATGGCTTAGTTCAGACTAAGGATATGAAAGAATATATTAACTGACTTTAAAATATTCTCACATATACTGACCAAATTTACAATTCTATTCTTTAAATAAAACTTATACATAAATATAAAATGTAAAATTTATATAAAATGTACCAGAATTAAATCTATTAGCATTGGAAACTTAATGCCAATTTATTATTTTCAAATTTTTATAATTCAGTATAAAGTCATAATTATTTTCATGCGATGATGACTGCTAATAATTGCAGATAAATTAAAATAAAATAAATAAAATTCAATACTATTTTGTCTAAGTATAAAATAAAGCACTAAAATCTGACATTTAAATACTACAGGTGAATTTAGAAGTCACAATATTATAATGTACAGTCATGGCCTCACATGCAATTTTGGATCTGTGGCAAGGCAACTCCCCAGATCTCAATCCTATAAAAAACCTATGGTCACTCCTCAAAAGGCGAGTGGACAAGCAGAAGCCCACAAGTTGTGATCAACTCTGAGAACTAATAAGGCAAGAATAGATCTACATCAGTCAGCATTTGGGCCAGAAGCTAATATCCAGTATGCCAGAGCCAGTCTAAGAGGTTATGAAGAACAATGGCCAACACTGTAAATATTAACTCATTATATTTTCTTGCCAATAAAAGCCTTGAAAACTTGAAATGAAATGCTTATCATTGTTTTTCAGTATACCATAGAAATGTGGAAAAGTAATCTACAAATACTGAACCAGCAAACTTTTGGCAATTATTAAATACATTAATTTTTGAGATTTGGTAAAGATTATATTTTCATGAAGTTATTAGTGTTTTTATATTATGGCATAGGTATATACAATAATGGACAAACAGCTGATAGACAAAAAAAAAAAGGTAAAAAAAAAAAAAGACATAACCGATAAGCCACCAATATATAATTGGAAAATATTAATTTTTTACTTGCAAGAATTTCATCGGTGTTGGCATTATGTTAGCTCTGTAAACATGATTGACTTCAAGAAAACACATGTGATTGGTTCCTGAAAAAAAAAAAAAAACAACAACATCATGTGATAAAATATCCCTGGAATTTTGAGTTGTTCTTTTGGTAAAGACATTCTTTACATTTCAGAGATTGAAGTTCAGAGGAATGTTGGTCTATCACTATTTGTGTCTTCTGTGACAATGTACTGTACAATTTTTTTATGCAAAGTTGGGGGGGAAAATATATGTTTTTAGTATACAATTTGTGGCAGACAAAAATGACAGAAAAACATTGTCAGGTTAGACAGGATGTCTTACCCCATAAAGTAAAATTCCCATTATTGTCGGATTTTCCTTCGATAAATGCCTGCTAAAATCTTCTCTGTTTCTGTTGGTCTGTGTAATGTGATCTCAGCAGGGGGGGTCCGTCTCTTTCTCACTCTCTGTGTCTGGTTAAATCATGATGAAGCTCTTAGGAACAACTATTCACTGAACTGATTCATCCAGCCAGACTTAAACATTATAACAGCCCATCTCATTAATCATCACAAAAAAACAAAAAAAAAGACTAATAGCTGCTACCTTGTCTGTCAGTCGGTCAATCGTGACCTTCTTCCAGACTTGTGAAGGGTGATTTAGCCGACTAGAAATGCTGTAAATAATTAGAGTCCTAAAAGTTTGTGTTTGCGATGTCCTCTAGAAGAGCTGATGTCAAAGTCAAGCTGCAGCACAAGAGAGAGAAAATGAATGTGCGTGAGAGGGAGAGAGACAGAGAGCTTGGTGCAGAGTGCTGCAGTGTCCTGTATCAGAACAGAGATCAGCTTTGAAGCATTAGAGAGAGAACGAGACATTACAGGACTCGAACCCCCACTACAGCATCAATGGCTTTCTAGCTCACATCTCAATCTCCATTAAAGGGTAAATGTAAATATACTTGGAATGATAATAATACAGTATGTACTCAATTGACAGCAATGACTGATAATAAAAGCATAGTTGATTGAATTGATTTTTTTACCGACATGAAAATACAGCGACAACTAGCCAATGTACAAATGTGCCATAAGTGACCTCATTGTTCATATGATTATGTTGCCATTTTTGATGGAAAACAATATTTCTGACAGATCACAACAGACACAGTAGTCCTTCATCCAATCGAGACTTACAGAAAAACTTCTGACGGGAGTTCTTCAAAACACATTTAAACTCCAGAAGCATTCATAATTAAGAATTACAAATTATTTTTGGTTCATCCCTAATTCTATAGAATTAATGATAATGAATAAGTCAGAAATAATTGTTTACATTATTTAACACTATAGTCTTGGGCAACCCATAATATGATCCCCCTAAATTATTGACGGTGATTTGTCAATCCCCATGAATGGGTTTTTGGTTAAATAAAGTCGGTTTATTCTACAACATAAAATACATCAGCAATACCACTTTGTGATTTTTAAGTTTTACTTGCCTGGAAAAAGCCAGTTGCTAACAAGTTGCTAAATGAGACTTTCAATCTATTGCTATACAGTAGATGTGTTACTTTTTACACTCTCCATATCACAGTCCTGCAAAGATGCCAGAAAATGTACTTGCGATTGCTGTTTTGGAGCTAAACATAAGAGGGCAGATGCATTTTAGATCTAACAGGATGCCACTCGGGGTGTACTGCAGATGTTGTCTGCAGCAAAAGCCAAAAAAAAAGTCCAAAAATAAAGTAAAAAGGCAAGTTAAGCTCTGCAATGACTGCACAAGCTGAGCGGTAGTTAGTGTCTTTATCTCTGCTCCGCTAGGACCGCAGTTCCCCTCATGCCCCTGCATACCTCCATCTGTCTCCCACCACAGGATGCCAACCAGGGACCCCAACCCTATCAGACCATCTCTGCCATATGCCTCTGTTCTGAGATTAACCATAGGGATCGTCTCAGGACTTTGAGAGACCATCCATCTGAACCCAGAAAGTGCAAAACATCAGTTAGACAAAAACAGAGGATTTGCACTGAAAAGAAACCCCAACAAAGTGATTAAGACTCCGGCATGGAACAGTGGGGTTTTATATCAGCCGAAATTTGTGTAATTTGCAACAATAAGCAGTTGACCGTACATAATCTAACTCATTACCATATAAAATACAATGACATTGAAATATTTAATTATCTTACTCATAGATTACTTTTATACCTTCTGCTAAAGAACAAGTCCATTACAACACATGGTTAAGCAAACAGAAAAAAACCCATCCACAAAAGGAACAGCCACCCTTGTTCAAGCTGAGCAGTTTATCAGACAGATTTACAGTGGTTTCCTGTCTGTGTCCTAAGATTACCTGACAACCAGGATCTGCAGGTTAACAAATGATGACTCAGATCAGCCGTCAGGGTTAGTAAGTTTAATAAGTGCATATGTGTGTGTGTGTGTGTGTGTGTGTGTGAGAGAGAGAGAGAGAGAGAGAGAGAACCAGTCATGTTTAAGTTTTAGTCCCACCCAACTTAGACCCTGAGAACTAGGGTCTGCAACCTTTTTTGGTCAACAACCTATTTTAGGTCATAAAATCAACACCTCTTGTGAGAGAACTACAGGATAACACTCCATTCTTAAGAGTAACAACATTTTATTATTTAGTCCATTTCATTATTAGTTCTGTAGTAAGAAACAAATAATAAATTTTCTTCTGATACCAAAAAGTGCCATTTAAATAGCTCTTTTAGTCTTAAATGCAGTATAAATTCAGTAAAACAATAAAAAAAAAAAATAATAATAATAATTTTCACTAAAAAGAACCAACTCATTGGTTCTAGAATTGGACTTAACTGATTGTGCTTTATGTTTTTTTTTTTTTACTAAATAGACTCATTTATTCTGGATTTCTGCTACACTTGTTGTGTTGGAAAAAATAAAAAAAAAGAACTGATTCATAAGAATCAAATCAATCTGCACTATTTGCTTTTGATTTACTAAAAATAACTGATTCATCTGAGTTAAGTGTTTGAGAAACAGAAATCTGATTCACAAAAAAAAAAAAAATTAATTAATTCTAACAGGTAATTCATTAGGGAATCAGACTACACTGATAATTCAGTGATAGTGTTGCGCAGCCACTGTACTTCACATGACATTATACCCGTGTCAGTGTAAAAATAAAACAAATAGAAAGACTTGTGTAGAGGTCTGGTGTCCGGCTTTAAAAAAAAAAAAAGTTTTTTTTTTTTTTCACGGTCTAAAGAACCGTGAAGATTAGGCAAATAGTGATGCACGTCTGCGCACGTTTCTCAATACAAAGTATGTACATTTCGGACTTGCATCCTCGGTAGTTCGGACTTTGAGAGTTTGACTCAGGAGTGTGATCTCCCGCAGACGGGACGACACAAGTCCCGTAATTCTGCAAACAGCAGCGTACTTGATAACATCAGTCCACTCGCCTCGGCTACTGCAATTTTCCCTCACTGCATATTTACAATTAGATGAAATATGATATCAAACAGCACTGCCTCCTTTCGTTTTCATTTAAACATAATAACAGCTGCAGAAATGTAGTTCAGGGAAATGTGTATATAATCCTACATCCAGTGAAACAAAACTATTATAATCAAACAATATTGCCTCTTTTTATTTTCAGTTTAAGATAATATTTTAATTGCATAAACATCAACTATTACCTGTTAGATTTATCCAAAATGAATTATATTTTATGATTAACCAATAAAAAGACATCAGAGCCAGCAGCACAGGTCTAACTGAGTCGAGATTGCTCATCGCGTGAAGCTGATCGTCTCCAAAATCATCGAAACATTTTTAAATAGGTGCGGTCTTCATAAATATTCATAAATAACAGATTTGAGTTTTAAACAACTACATTCTCGCCTGAAAGACCTTTAAGACTACAACTCATGACACAATAACAGTAATATTTTGAAAATGATCTGAATAAATGATGGCTGAAATCACAATGCTGTGTGAACTCAACCAATCAGCATGTTTAGTGCACAAGTCCCGCTCCTGAAAGATCAGGACCTCTGAAAAAGTACTACCTCGCCAGCAGGGACTTTGAGCAATTTTTTTTAACCCAGAACTTAATTTCTGGTTCCTGCGGTGAAAACACACGGAGTACCAGTCCAAAACCCCTAGTTCTTGGGTAAAGTTCCAGCAGTGGAAACGCGGCTAGACATATGACAACCTGCCTGTCTGCACAGTGTCAGGACGGATGTGGTTTCGACAGCCTATCATTATCAGTACAACAGTACCTGCATTCCTCTTTCTTCTGACAGTCTCGATTACTTTATTGTGATCACTGTATGTTTTTTTTTTTGGTCTTGTTTGCCCTTAGCAGTAATCTGAGGGACTGCACTTAATCCCACCTCTTGTGTATCTCGGCCCACCTCTCTTAAGTGAACAGTTTATTTAGCTTAATCCTGCACTGCCAACAAGAAAATATGTGGTATGTATGAAAGTCGGTTTTATGCAAGATGCTGGAGATTTTGGTTGCCTTAGCAACAACGAATGAGATGACTTCCTTTCTGCACCCAAAAAGAAAAGTAATTACTCTTTAATATAATGCACTCAAGTGATCTGAAAACATTAATGGCTTTATTGATCAGGTCAGGACTTACATTGACAAATGCATAATATGTTTTTTAGAGCAGAGATGAGATGCTAAATGAAGATAGGGCAAATAAAATCAATCAAATCTGGAGCCATGTGGGTGGGAAAGACAAAATCAATCTGTCCTCCAAAAACTGTATTGTTCAGAAAGCACAGGCACACACACACACCAAAACTGAAACTCAGACCGCAAACAAACACGAGCTTTTGAAGTGAACATCTAATCAGTTTCAGGATCTATCCTCTCAGCCAATCAATCGACAGCCCTCTTGGACTCCGCCCACAGTGTCTAGACAGCCAGACCTTTGCTACTCTACTGCATTCTGCAGCGGTGCACACTGCAGAGGTCACGGAGGTCAAGTCTAGCATAGCATGAGCTGAAACCAGACACTTGTTCTCAAGAGGTTCTCACTGCCATCCATTCCAACACTGATTAAATCTGTTGATAAGTGCCCTGATTTATGAAACATCACCACTTTCATGTTTCGAATCCGATGATTCGAAACAAGTTTGTACACGTAACTGTGGTTGATATTAAACTAGTCATTTCCTCAAAATGACACGGACAACCGTTCTGTCTGACTCTGCTAGGTTGAAATGACGCGTGACCTTCTTCCAGACTTGTGAAGGGTGATTTAGCCGACTAGAAATGCTGTAAATAATTAGAGTCCTAAAAGTTTGTGTTTGCGATGTCCTCTAGAAGAGCTGATGTCAAAGTCAAGCTGCAGCACAAGAGAGAGAAAATGAATGTGCGTGAGAGGGAGAGAGACAGAGAGCTTGGTGCAGAGTGCTGCAGTGTCCTGTATCAGAACAGAGATCAGCTTTGAAGCATTAGAGAGAGAACGAGACATTACAGGACTCGAACCCCCACTACAGCATCAATGGCTTTCTAGCTCACATCTCAATCTCCATTAAAGGGTAAATGTAAATATACTTGGAATGATAATAATACAGTATGTACTCAATTGACAGCAATGACTGATAATAAAAGCATAGTTGATTGAATTGATTTTTTTACCGACATGAAAATACAGCGACAACTAGCCAATGTACAAATGTGCCATAAGTGACCTCATTGTTCATATGATTATGTTGCCATTTTTGATGGAAAACAATATTTCTGACAGATCACAACAGACACAGTAGTCCTTCATCCAATCGAGACTTACAGAAAAACTTCTGACGGGAGTTCTTCAAAACACATTTAAACTCCAGAAGCATTCATAATTAAGAATTACAAATTATTTTTGGTTCATCCCTAATTCTATAGAATTAATGATAATGAATAAGTCAGAAATAATTGTTTACATTATTTAACACTATAGTCTTGGGCAACCCATAATATGATCCCCCTAAATTATTGACGGTGATTTGTCAATCCCCATGAATGGGTTTTTGGTTAAATAAAGTCGGTTTATTCTACAACATAAAATACATCAGCAATACCACTTTGTGATTTTTAAGTTTTACTTGCCTGGAAAAAGCCAGTTGCTAACAAGTTGCTAAATGAGACTTTCAATCTATTGCTATACAGTAGATGTGTTACTTTTTACACTCTCCATATCACAGTCCTGCAAAGATGCCAGAAAATGTACTTGCGATTGCTGTTTTGGAGCTAAACATAAGAGGGCAGATGCATTTTAGATCTAACAGGATGCCACTCGGGGTGTACTGCAGATGTTGTCTGCAGCAAAAGCCAAAAAAAAAGTCCAAAAATAAAGTAAAAAGGCAAGTTAAGCTCTGCAATGACTGCACAAGCTGAGCGGTAGTTAGTGTCTTTATCTCTGCTCCGCTAGGACCGCAGTTCCCCTCATGCCCCTGCATACCTCCATCTGTCTCCCACCACAGGATGCCAACCAGGGACCCCAACCCTATCAGACCATCTCTGCCATATGCCTCTGTTCTGAGATTAACCATAGGGATCGTCTCAGGACTTTGAGAGACCATCCATCTGAACCCAGAAAGTGCAAAACATCAGTTAGACAAAAACAGAGGATTTGCACTGGACCGATTTATGCAAAATAAGGATTATTTTAAAACAACGGAAACTAAGCAGTGAACACATTGATGGCGTGACCTTTTCCATGGTCTGATCCATAAGTGTCCAGCTGTGATCGCTGCCTGAGAGCCGCGTCATTTTCTCTCCGGTCTAAGTGTGTTCTGAGGGGGTGCAAGTAATTTAAGGATCCTCCTGGGCATCCTTTTCTTTTTAACACTGATCTGGGTCCAGTTCTGCAGCGTGTCAGACAATGACAGACAGCAGGGTATGCAGAACGACAGCTGATCCCGGTTCAGCGTGTGTGCGGCTCCTACCCAAAGCCCTTATGCCACCTGACGTTTCAGTGCCAGAGGCCAGATGATGTGGTTCGCAGCGAGACAGGAAGCTTGGCGTACGATGACTCCGCATCAGACAGACGGCTCTCAGTGAGACAGGAAGCTTTCTTCCCACAAGCAGTGAGTGTTCCGGTCTGGAGTGGGCTCCTATCCCAGCTCTTAGCCTCAAATCGCTCACACACCAACACGACAGAACTCGATTTACTGCGTTTCACCAATACAATATTCTTGGACCACTAGGCAACAAAATACTTTTTTTTTTTTTTTATTATTATTACATAAATATACAGACTTACATTATGCATCTTCTTTAAAGGGATACTCCACCCCAAAATGAAAATTTTGTCATTAATCGCTTACCCCCATGACGTTCCAAACCCTTAAAAGCTAAAATTTAAGATATTTTGGATGAAAACCGTAAGGCCTGTGACTGTCCCATAGACCGCCAAGTATGTTACACTGTCAAGGTCCAGAAAAGTATGAAAAGCATCAATCTGCCATCAGTGGCTCAACATAAAGTTATGAAGTAACGACAATACTTTTTGTACGAGAAAACAAATAACGACTTTATTCGTACAGCTCAGAATCGTCAAAATGGCACTACTGTGACGTGGGGATAAAAAGAAAAGAGGAATTGTTGAATAAAGAATTATTTATGTTTACTTTGTGTAAAAAAAGTATTGTCGTAACTTCATAACGTTACGGTTGAACCGCAGATGGACTATTTTGACAATGCTTTTCATACTTTTCTGGACCTGTAATTTACTTGGCAGTCTATGAGACAGTCTCAAGCCGCCTGGTTTTCATCCAAAATATCTTGAATTATGTTCTGAAGACGGTAAGCGATTAATGACAAAAATTTCATTTTGGGGTGGAGTAACCCTTTGACAAAAACCATGTCAATCAAAATAAATTATAATTGTTGCATATTGATAAATCTCTCAAAAAAGCAATAATAAAAAAAAAAAAAAAAAATTATATATATATAAATAAACAAATATATATATAAACAAAAAAAAAATACAAGGAACAAGTACTTAACATTTTGCCCATTTGTGGTTGTCACTCAGCAAGCCTGCTGGGTAATTTGAGAGGTCTGTGGCCAACAGAGTAAGTTTTGTGTAAGCAAACAGGTGCTGATGCACCGTAAGTCCTGTTTAGCTTCTATCACGCTTCGGACCAATTTATCATTCTACAGTCCCTGAGCTCCATGCGCCTCCACGACTCACTGTTACACTTGGCCCGATGCCACTGAAGATCCATCAGCCGACACTCTGACACACCTCGCTGTCTGCCTGGAGCGGATGACATCACAGCTGGGACACGAGCTCATTTTTCAGGAGTGGAAAGTGTCCTTCTGTGTCGATAAACGTCATTCAGGGGTAACGCAGAGGAACGGCTCACATTCATGAGCACAGAATGAACATGAGGCAGTGAACCTTGGAGCCAAGCGGGGCAGAGTCGATGACTGAATGCCACAGACGACAAGTTAGGAGTGAAATAAGCGTCAGATGCCTCCAATCAACAATAAAGGCTCTGTCAGACTCTATCATGCAGCGTATGTATGAGACAATCATGCCTGTGTCTCTCAACTGGGCCAGAACCTGCAGCGCACAGGAAAGGACACAAGTGGAGTCGAAAACTGGGCCGAACACTAGTCACGACAGACACTAGCAGCACACCAAGTCTGGAGAGGGTCAGCTGACAGCTATACACACAACCACACTCCGCTTCTCAGTCCCAGGCATAAACAATTAACAACCAATAAATAAAGCCAGGATAATAGGATTTTAATTGCTTTGGACATTGCTGACATTATTAAGAAACAAATTCAAACATTTCACTTCTTGTTACACAAATTAAGATCATTTTCAGACTTTTTGGAGCTCAAAAGTGACATCAGGAAGTAAATATCAAAGCCTTAATTAAATTAATTATGAAAATGACTTAAAATTACCATCCATTAAACTCAAGTCCTGCACAATAAATTAATGCATTATTAAATCTGACAGAAATACTGTGGTGAGCTGAAGAATATATGAATTTATGAATGAATATACTTTTACATTTCATTACTGAAAAACTTGATTCTGATGAGTCGACTCGATTATGCATAACTGAAAGCTACATTGGTTATTTGAGCACTTTTCATGGCAACATACCAGTGCTTCTTTCATTGTGTTACTCAAAATGGCTAATATCACTATAATAAAAATATGCATTTAAACATATTAACTTATACACAAATGTTTTTATGTGCGTGTATACACGCATAGTAATAATTCTTATAGTAACAAACAAGCTATAATCTTTTACCTAAATATGTAAGTAAATATATACAGTAGTTAAAAAGTATAAGAGTCCACTGAAAAAAGTAACCATTGCATGTATTTAATTACGTACAATATATCAGAATGCTATAATAGTATAAACTGAAAATCAATAAAGACTTATTTATAAATAAATGTTACATTAATTATTTGACATTAACCCCCAAAAAATTAGTGTTTTTATAGTAGTATTTACCAAATAATCACAGAACTTGGTAATTAGCTGATTATAGGAGAAAAAAGAAGAGAGCTCACGCTGTCTGGCCTAAAATGAGCCCTATTATGTCTGAATGAAGAACTGGGTTACATTCAGGGTCCCGTTAAAGCAGCCGGCTGCGGTCTCCCTAATATTACTGCCGATAAACGATCTGATCTAAGCATATAAACATGTCAGTCTATAGTCTTAACTTGCAGCACGGCCCGACTATAGGCTTGTAGTTGTCGGGCTAAATATGAAGTCGGAGGGTCCTAACAACTTTTTGTGCCCCAGACTAAACCCGCTACGCTTCTCTCTCCATGAGCAGGGTCACTGGCACAGCTGGCATCACGCACCCATCTGATGCCATCTGCACAAAAACCAGACAAACCCGAAGAGAAGACCAGCTCCTTACCTCTGCAGAGTGGAATCAGGAAATGGCACTGTGAGTCCGCGGAGAGCAGAAGCCCGAGCCGCGCTGGCTGTGATCCGGCGGAGATGACCTGGATTTCACCGCCAGTCTCGACAGCTTAAAAATAATCAGGAGCACGGGGCGAGTGAAGCCAGAGGCAGGAAAACACACTCACTGATGGAGCACAGACGAACAGCTTTTAAAATAAGAGACTCACCGCAAGCGCACGATACAAATCTTCAAAATAAGAGTTTCATGAACCCCCCCCCCCCCCCTTTTTACTACACTGACTATAAAATTAGATCTTATGTTCAGTTTAAATGTCTTAAAAGTTTACAATTAATTATTTTCATTATTTTGCTTATGTTTTTATACGTCCGAACTGGATTTAGTCGTTCTCTTATCTTGAAGCCTGTTAAGTGCATTCATATGCCGCCACCTACCGGAATGTTTTGGGGATAAAGTCACAGTTTTACTCATTGAGCAGTATTGTATTTTTAAAACACAGTTTCTAGTTTAGTTCTAGTACTGATTACTGATATATACTGGCACGAGTGATGTTACTACAGTATTTGTTAATATTTTGAATAGCTCCATTTGTATATCAGTTTTACCAACATTTCTAATGTTAATTTCCTAAGTTTTTGAATATTCCAAAAGTATTTAAGTTACTGAAAACAGTTTGAACAGTTCCAGTTAACTATATCTACAATGGCTTCAATCACCATTAATAAGTGTATTTTGGTTAAGCCTTCATTATTCCATGTTTAAATAATGATGACACTGTCCTCATCTGTAATTGGCATGCATAGTTTCTCCCAGCTGTGCAGAAATACTAAGCAGAGCATTGGACAGTCACTTGCAGAAAACACGGCATGGGGGAAACAAAACAAAACAAAGAAAAAAATCATGTGGCACCACTACATCACTATACTGTTTAAAAAAATCCCCTCTTGGCTAAGATATAGGCCGTTTAGAAAACCAGAAACTAGTTTCACCCAGCTTGTCAGGAACGAGTGATTGATAAGTGTTGTAAATGTGGTACATAGAACAAATATTTTCCTGTGGAGCACATCATTAAGATTTTTGTAAATATATTCATACAGATATGATGAGCAGATAGTTTGGTTTTATGTACTGTATATATATATATATATATTAACTGAAATTGGGACCTTATGAAATAGCTTATGTGCACAACCTTCTTTCAAGTCTTTTTGAAAAATAGCTTATGTGCACAACTTTCAAGTCTTTTTGAAAAAGGAAGACTACTGTAGATATATAGACTGTTGTAGATATACACACACACACACACACACACACACACGCACTCACGCACGCACGCACACACACATACACAGGCACACAATAGGAAATCAACATCGACACAGGAAAAACTGCACTCATCCTTTCACAAAATCCGTAAGAATATTTAACCCATATAAGCTGACATTTTCTACACCTAACAAATCTGTAACACACTTCTATGTTTAATCATAATCTCTTCTTTTCATCATCTTTTCAAACCAGGAAACAGACTCCAACACTCATTTTTTTATTCAGTCATAGCTTTATTTAACCTCTAGGTGGCACAAGGCCCAAATATACAACGCTGTCCCTCTTAGTCCTGGGGAGAAGCGTGAGAGTCCGAAAAGCAAAACCAGACTCTTCAAACCCAGATTTTGCTAATCCAGACCCTACTCAAGTTCTACTGTGCAAAACGGAGTCTCAACTTCTACGGTTCGAGAGCCAGAACCCGATCTAGATTTGTGTGGTCTAGATTTGTGTGGTCTGGCTGTGGAGCTTGGGCTTGCCGATGAAACAGACATACTAGATACAGTGTAAGAGTGTCTGTTTTCCTCCAGATATGTTTAAAGCTCATAGCAGAGCTCAGAATCGTCCTCTCAGGGTCTAGTCTCGAAGAGACCAGTCGTGATGAGTCTGGTCCGGTCCAGCTCATCTGTGTAACAAATCCAGAGCCTTCCTCACAGCGCCCGTGGTCTACCATGCAGGTTAAACGTGAGGGTCAGTGAGTAGTGAAGGGGGCCCGTGAGACTCCATTAGTGTTCAAGTCTGTGCTGGTGTATTTGTCCAGGGCGTCACGTCACGTCATCATATCCTCTAGTGGGGCTTAATGCGGCCGTGTCTGGCCCAACATCTTCAGCCTGGCCTGGTCAATCACATCTAGAAGGTTCTTGGCATCTACGGCAAGTGCGTGTGCAGCTGTTAGCATCTGTTTCTTATAGTCCTGCTGCAGGCTGGTCATGACGTATTGCTGGGCTAACTTCATCTTATTGATCAACTCTGCCAGGTCTGAATTTAGCAGCTTTTGAGCCATTTCGATCTACAGATGAAGAACAATAGTAACAGTTAGCCGAGCTGGCAGGAAGAACGTTGAGGACAAGAGTATTTGGTGTTCGTTTGTAAATGCGTTTACCTCTCTGCGCGTGTGAGCTGGTAGTAAAGGTATGGTCTCATCCACAGTGGCCAGCAGTGTTCTCAGTGCTAATCCCACTTCCTGAAACACACAGTTTCATGTTGAAAATGTTGAAATGATTTGAGATTCACTGAATATCTCCACCTCCACTGTGGCTCTCAAATCAAACCTGTCTGATGCTGTGATATTTAGTTATAGGTAGTGTTATATTAGTGTTATTTATATACTATAATAGAATGTATTCATATTTTGAATGAACTTTTTTGCAGTTTTTAATTTTTATTTTAGTTTTAGTAATTTTGTTATGCACTTATTATTATTAGCTTTATACACACACACACACACATACCTTCACCATGGGCACGTATTCTTCAGGGGGAGCTGGCTGGATCTTACTGGACATCTCAATCACAGCCTTCACCAGCCCGGTCACATTTTCATAGACCTTATCGTTGGAGCGATCCAAGTTAGCTGTTGGGGGTGGGTTGATCTCCTGTGGCTGAATCTTAAAACAGATACAGAGTAACAATCTTTAAAATGCTGCATTACTGAAGATTATTGAATTCCAAGTATAAGCATATAATGTTGCTATCTATAAACAAGGGATTTAGTATGAAGGTTGTATGTTACAGGACATAAGTGATGATGAAATGAAGAGGTGTGTGTTATGGAACCGATTTCATGTTTAACACTAGATGGCAGCACAGGCAACTACTGGAGACCCTTCACCACCTACAGTACTGAGCTGATTTTAATACAAAACTTGATATAATGACAAAAAGCAGTAGTTCTCCCATGTTAAATATAAAAAGAGGAAATATTTTAGTGTAAATTTTAACACTATATAGAACTCAATATACTGTATACAATATACCCACCAGAATGATCCAAAGTCTCCACTTGATTGCACTACAAGCGCTAGCATTAGCTAAAATCACAGCTGATTTAATAAGCAAAGGACGTGCACAGTGGCTCTAGATCTACACAGCTCATGTAATTCAGTTTAGTGGATAATGAAGTTATGATTCTCAATGATATGGTTGCGTAATGACATAGCAACTGGTTAAAAAGGGGGCACAAACACAAACAGGAACATAACACCGAGTCTACAGGTGGTCTTACCCTCCAAGGCTAGCAGTGCCAGAACAGTGCAACAGAGGAAGGGCAGAGTCACAGAACAAGAGAATAGTGTGCAGAGAGAGAGAGGGAGAGAGAGAGAAAGAGAGAGAGAGAGATTTAAAAAAAAAACTTGACATATACATGCTGTAGAGATAGAAAAAGAAAACAGCTAGAAGTTATGTAATCATTGTGTGTGCAAGTCAATATATTTTTGAATCCTGGCTGTGATATATTTTAGCGGTTTAAAAATTCCCCAACCCAAGTTGTTGTTTTAACAGAAAATACAAGCCAAAATCAGCACAAGAAAGAAAACCACACTCGTCGAGCGTTATTATGGGACCATAAATGTTTTCTACTGACCAAACATGGCCACAGGTAAAACTCCTAAAAACTATAAAATTGCAAAGCAGACCGCAATTATATGTGCATTGTTCCTAATTATATTTTCCATTCTGCATTGCATTTCTGCTGTTGCTTGCGAGGACCCCTGCACGCTGACCCACAGCATCAGGAAAACCCGCTGGAATGGAAACTGCCAGGTTCTTGGTGTGCAGGGATCTTTTTATGAGAGTCCCTGCAGAGCAATTGTGTGCTTGTGTATGTGAAAGGGGTTTCAGGAATGAGGATGATTTTAATGAGGCTTGGCAAACAGCATCTGTTGGCATGCTAGCTGGTCCTGAAGGCGACCCGTAAGTACAGATGCTAATCTTACCAGCCTCACGGTGTGTGTGTGTGTGTGTGTTTGGTGCTATTTCAAACTTTATGTGGTTTAAAAACAGCGGCAGTGATTACTGAAAAGTTACACATGCACAATACTCATCCAAAACTGTATAAGAGTTAGGTTTCTCATAGGAGTTTGCCGTGTGGTAGTTTGTGGTACCTTCACGCCTTCATTGTAGCTGTCTGTAGGATTGAGGCCAGAGACTCCTGCTGGGTGGCTGGGACCGCCGGGCCGAGGAGGCTTTTTAGGAGGTGCTGCATGTTCTGAGGATGACAAAAAGAGTCAGTCTGCAAGTCAATCTGCACTTTTAAGCAAGTTACACATTGCAAGAAAAAATTCAGTTTTGCCATAACATGAATAGATTATATTTTATAACAGCGATTTTAAATTGTCGCACTATTTCAAAATATATTGCTGTTTCTACTGTATTTCTGATCACATACAGTGTAAATGCAGCCTCAGTGAACATAAGAGACTTCTTTCAAAAACATTGGGAAAAAAAAATTGTACTAACCCCACTCACCTACTTTCCCTACAGGTTGGTAGATGTGCTGGTTTCCAGTCTGCAAACAAAAAACACAGTTAAACAGTTAAAAATATGCAGGGGTCAAGACTGACTGTGCCATGTGTGTTGTTGTGGTCTGGGTGGGGAGCAGCCTGGATGCCTGGCATGCCAACACACACACACACACACACACACATCTCCCAAGACCACAGTGAATCAAAGAGGACAGCCCAATGAGACAGGGTAGATATTCAAAACCACTGCAGCAGACAAACCAGCTCTACAGAGCAGCTGTGGGGTTCCAGATCATGACAAGCATGAAGTGCATTTAAAAACTAGCAAACATCTGTAGTGGTTCTGTGTTAACTTTAGAATTGGGAAGGCGGAGCAGATTGGGTTTCTTGAGTGTTCACTGCTGCTTGTTTCTTCACAAAAGGGCCCTTGTCCTTGGTCTCATACTTATCCCACTGATTTTTTTTAACAGAAATCCAGCTATGACACACATTTCATTACATTAAGGCTTATAAAAGCACACTACAGCAAAATGTATATGAACTCAGTTCACTAAAGAGACGCTGAGTCCAAAAATCTGAGACCAACAATAAAAATGTATGACAAAAATGCAAAAAAAGGACAATTTATCATACTGCCATTTTTATAATTTTCATAAATCAACATGATTTTCAGAATGTTTTAGAATTTGGTTTGTCCCTTCTTCAATTTTTTAACATGAACTCCACAAGTCTGTCAGACCTGATGATTGTGATTTGAGAATGATCTAAAGAGCATTCTTGTGCTTTAATGGAGGCAAGAACATCTGACCTTACAAAGAGTCACATGACCAATGTCACAATTTTTACTTTTTTAATCAGTGACTAACAACAGGAACATCACACTTTTAAATTTACAATTTAGTTATCCTTCATTTTAAAGCTTTGAAACAGAATTTTGAATTTATTTTTCCCAGAATTCCATATTTTCAGTGTGCTTTTAGACCTCCATAACTACACAAGAGTGAACACAATCTCCCAGTTGTAAATCACAGTTATATATTCTTTTAGTCTTCCATCAAAAACAATTTAAATCAAATTCCTGTGCATGCACAGAATTCCCCCACAGCGAGTGTGAGGTGACGCCCATATACAGTATAATTTACTGCAGATGTCCACGAGCGGGGAAAACTACTATATTTAACATGACTTGATCAGATGATTAACACTCACTCTCTCTCACACACACATGCACACGCACACACTTGCTTTACAGACAGTCACTATGAACTGTTGTTGTATAAAAAGAGCTGTGTAAACATTCTTAGATTTTTTTTTCTTTTAATTCAAGCATGGGAAAAAAACAAATGGGTCTGGAACAATATGATGATAGCGAGTAAACAGAGACAGAATCTTCATTTTTGGGTGAATTATCCCCTTAACCTTAAATAAATAAATAACTTATGTTTATTAAGATTTACACAACCATTCAAATTTTTCAAAATTTTTTTTAAGTCTCTAATGCTCACTCAATTTATTCATGAGATATCAACGCTGAATTTTCAGCAGCCATTATTTCAGTCTTCAGTGTCACAAGATTCTTCAGTAATACTTCTAATATGCTGATTTGGTGCTCAAGAAACATTTCTTTCTTCTGTCAGTGTTAAAAACAACGGTTTAATATTTTTGTGGAAATCATGATAAATATACTTCAGGATTCTTTACTAAATAGAATGTTTGAAAGAACAGCATTTTTATTTTTTGTAACAATATAAATGTTGACTGTTACTTTTGATCAATCATTGCTGCATAAAATTATTAATTTCTTCTTCTAAAAAGAAAAAAAGAACTCTTACTGACCTCAAATTTTTAAACGGGAATCGATTTCAACAAAAAGGAAGCAAATGAAGAGAAACTCACTGGTCCCTGTAGGCTTCCATCATCACGGTCAATGCTGCCTCGGGAACTTCTCCCATCAGGCTTCTGCCCCACAAACACACACACACACACAGAGAGAGAGAAGGTCAAAACCAACTCCTTATTCGACAAATTGATGTCTGTCGTATATGTTGTGCTAATTCGCACTCCATCCTGAAGTGAAGTGATACATGATTCCAGCTAGAAGCAATTTGTATTTCCTCAATCAAAATGTGAATGCTGCACAGGCACAGTAGCAGCCAGCGTGAACACATTTGATGTTTAAATGCCACAAAAAAGTAGAATAAGTGATCAACACTTTCCCACATGGTCAATCATTTCATTGTTTAAATCCCATTACACTTACTGCTCACAAAACTTCACACACTAACTCGTGTCTGTATCTACTCCGTAAAATAACAACAAACAACCCATCCATAACTCAACTGAACATAAACCAATCATTTACACCAATGTCATAGTCCATGATGGTTCAAGACCCCTTAAAGATGAACTAAAAACAGTGTAAAATCTACACATTTAGCTTAACTAAAATTGCACCCTCCCCTTCCCATCCTTCGAAGTTCACTGTACCAGTTTTCCGAAGCAGGATTTGAAGACCTGCATCTTCCCGTCTCTTCCTGTGAGCGTTTCTCTCTGGCGTTTCTTAAGCATGGAGAAGAGCACGGAGTGGATCTCCATTAAGCAAGCCCGTGTGTGTGTGTGAGAGATAAGTCAGAGTGTGTGTGTGTGTGTGTGTGTGTGTGTGTGTGTGAAGTGACTCGTCTCCTGAATGTGAGACATATTAAACGCACACACTGACTCACTCACAGCCGACGAGCCTCAACTCAACTCAGCCAAGCCAAGCCCTTTTCTGCTCTCCTCCTCTCTCTCTCTCATTCCCTAGCTCAGTGTTTTCTCTCTTTCCCTCCCATTATCCCTCATGCACATTTGCGTATAACATCTGTGAAGAGATGAAAACTTCCTCTGATCAGTAATTTAGCTTTCAGCAGATGTAGGTCAGGCTGAGTTTACCCGTCTCACGCCTCAGTGCCAACAAAACCCTTCATTACGGAGGAATTCCTGACAACTGCACCTGTATCAAATGGCCAGGATCAAAACCTCATTCATCCACTCACAACGTCAAAAAAACCCCACAAAACATTTAATGGACATGCAAATGCTTTTTTATCCTTCCAGAACTTTTTGAAAAAGGTCAAACCTTGACTGTTTGAGGTCATTTTTGACCAGGAAAAGTAAGTATAGCTTAAGTTAAATTCAGCGTTTACTGAAATGTTGCACCACTAACATCCTTGAAGCAGTTATTAAATCATGCACTTTTTAGAGGACTTTTGATTACTTAGATCTTATGTGGCCTGTCTTTAATTGGTCAAAAATGACAGAAAAGGTTTTTAAAAGAATAGATGATCTCGAATGAAATTATTTGCTCATACTGGAAACCAAAAAATAAATGATGAAAAAAAATAAGTTGCCCATAGAATTCATGCATTATTACTTTAATATTCAGTGAATTCTGAATCAGTCAGAATCATGAACAAATCGTTCTTTTGAACCAGGTCTTTTTAATAAACTGATTCACTAATCAGAATGAATTTGTTCTTAATCATTAAACGTATGGACTTAATGATTCAATCAAAATTATTAATCAATACATTGTTTGACTTGAGAAGACTTGGAATAAAGCTCACGAGTTATGGACAAACCTTTTATAACATTTGTTGTCATTTTTGTAGCTTGTAACTATGAACAGTTGCTTTATGGAAAAGAGCAGCATGACTTTTCAAAATACTCCCTTTTGTGCTCCACTGACAAAAACAGATTCAGAAAGACATCGGGATGAGCAAATCATTTTTGGATTCCTATAGACATTTCATTTCAACAGACGTTGTTTGTGAGGAAAAGTAATAGTTTAAGCAGAAGAATGAATGTTGTTTGCTGTGGTAGAGCTCTGCATGCCCTTTTTAGTTGGTACAGGAAGCTGCGTTTGAGTTTTTCTGCGAGACAAACTGAACATAATGACACAGTGAAGATACAAATGACGGAGACTGTGAGCCAAAACTTGGCACACCACAAACACACACAAATATTCTCAGACAAAAAAGGAGGGGATAAGAGGGTTAGGGAACAAAGACGAGCAGATGAATGTGAGGAAGGGATGGAAGAGGTGAAGGTGAATGGGATCAGTACCAGTAGTCTCTCCTCCTGCTCCAACCAACGCTGATCCTCCTCCATCTGCTGCTGCTGAAGCAATAACTGCTCCTCCATCAGCTGAGACAGACCAGCACACACAGCCACACCATCCTGAAACAAACACAAATCATGAACAACCAAAACCAAACAGGCACTCCAGTCTTGATACTGTAGCTGCCTTAACAACCTTCTGTTAAGATCCAGGACATTTACTATCTTTACAAAGGGAAAATTTATGATTGTAGGCTCCGCACAAGATTCTGAATTTCCCCACACAGAGTTTTCTCAAGTTACAAGAATTTGCCTTGTTGAACAACAGCTGCTTGCTTTGACTTCTGTGTGAGTGGTGCTTCAAGCATTGCTTCACTATTAACAATTGCCCAAGTTTGGTCTTTTTTCTGAAGAACAGTGGTAAATTAAACTGCTCAGGATAAGCAAGGGCCTCGTGAACAACTCAAAACAACTCGAACAAAATAACGAAAAAAAAAAAAAAACACTGATGACCATCCAGGTGATGACAATAAGGTAAAGTTCACAATCTTTTGACAGCACAGTGAATATTTCATGGAAAGTATTCGATGAATTCAAAATACAATCTCAAAGTGATCGGTTTGACATGTTCTTTATGGCAGCAACTCATTTCAGGTCATGCAGGCCATGAGACGAGCATGAAGGCATCAGCATGATTTGAGAACAAACTTGCTGCAGCTTTTGGCTAAAATGAGCTACCTTAAAAGGCCTCCGACATTTATTAATGTTTAAAACAGCCTTCACATTGGGAGCATCTCTGGGATGCCTAAAGTGCTGTTTATGTTGGCAGCTCAATCGGTGTTGAAACAGAGCTTAGTTCAGCATTCAGAAATCCTGCAGATGTCTAACCTCCATGCTGGGATTCCACATGTGATCCTGAGCTGCCCTGCGATGGTTCCAGCTGTCGTGGGGATCAAGCACAGTCCCTGCGGCCTGGGAAGGGTACATCCCACCGGGCACTGGAAGCAAGCCATGTGGGCCAGAGTTCCCTGCCATCTATATCATGCCAAAAGCACATATAAAGCAAACTTACATTTTTTATGTACATCCAGGGGTTAATTCGCTAGTGTTTTATTCAATTCACTTGCTAGTTGTCTGGTGCCTCCTTCAAACTCTAGTAATGGGAACTGAGTCTTAGTCAATTTACCCATCTGACTTCGACTAATAGAAGCACTGTACCTGATAATGGTTGTGCTGTCCCATGTGCTGAGGACTAGGGTAGAACCCTTCACTGGAGCGGGGACTTGGATAACCAGGTCGACTGGGCTGTAATCACACACAACTATGTCAATATACTAGTATATCTTAACCAACCAGGTTCATGTCAGGTGATGCTGTTAAATTCAGTCCACCAATATATGCACACAATATTCTTGGCATTTTGTGTGGATGAAGATTTCAGGCTGTCGAAGGGAAAAAATTAAAACAGGCAAACAAAAAATGCAAGCAGTTAATAAAATGTTAACACAATGCACGTTATTTCAGAAATGTTATTATAGTTCTACAGTACATGGGCCGGTATTATATATTCGAGGGATGGGATTGTAAAATGAATGCTGATTGACAGGAAACAGTCTTCATCCGATTGGATGGGATACTCCTTGCTCAGCTGTGGGTGGAAAAAAAGAAAGAAAAAAAAAAACAGCAGATGGACTGATCTACCTTATAAAACCGTTCATAGAGACAGTCGACTGACCACAGCTCCAGAAGAGCAAAGGAGGAAACAAAGGAACAGAAGAAGAAAAGTAGATGATAACATACAGTAACATACACTAAGTGGGAAGAAAAGGGTTTAAATGGGGAGAAAAAACAACATGAAGACTGGCTACTTTAAGAACTAATTTCCTTTTGTTAATGATGTTTAGAGATGCGGATGGGTTTGGGAATCTTTTTACAACTGTGTGTGCTTCTGAAAATAAAGCAATAATACATTTTGAGATTCACAAAACTAAAAAAAGGCATGGCTATGGCAGGTTCAAGCTTAATTTGAATTAAAAACATGTTATATCAGGTCTGGCGCACAGTTTAGTTTACATGCACTGAAGAGGCAACATGCAGTTTTCCTACACAGGAAGATTTTTAATTTTTTTTTTTTTTTTTTTTTAAATCCTCTTCAGTCGTGACTGAAATGGTCTAAAATGGCTCTAAAATAAGAACTACTGTACACTGAAGCCTAAAAGGCACCACGGTAATTGAGAGTCACAGTGGTTGAGTCAATAAAATACCTTTACTGTATTACAGTTCAATCTTTGTCAGACTAAAAGCAATAACTTGTCAATAACAGTCTGGTTCAGGAAATAAAAATCACATCAAACTTTCTTCAGAGGGCAACTGATTATTTTAACAATAACCTAGAAACCTCTGAATACAGACCTACTGTAAGCTCAAAGGTTATTAAATGCTTTTAAGCTGTCAGTCCTTGTTTTTTTAAACTTAAGCAACAATTTAAAAAGGAAACCTGGTGAAAAATTACAATAGGCATGATTCTGCTAAAAGATCTCCACCAATCAGAGCTTGCCCACTCCAATAAAGTACAGCAGTCTAATGTAATTGTATAATATTTCTTTCCCTCACTTAAGTGATTAAGTATCTTTGTCAAATACTTAATAATGAAATTATTTATCAGACGGAGTCCTGGGCCCCTGAGGGAACAGCAGGGACCAGTGCAGCAGTAACGACTGAAGCAGAAGCGGGGTCTGATGCAAAGGGAGATGTGGGAACCAAAGGGTTGCTGTGGCTAAACATACACGCATACAAAATGACAGCTAAACAACCTGGGTAAACATGACACAAACAGCTAACACGAAATTTAGTAAGGCATGACATGGATGAATGCAGAATGCCAGGTGTGAGCAGTCAACATAAAAACAGACATCAGCACCTGGACAGGATGACTGGCGGGTCTGACAGAGAGCAGAGGGGGTTTGAAAGTAAAAGTATGAGGTGCTTTAAGCCACACACAGAGCGAATGAAGAGATCAGCCTGGCCTATCAATCACCACAACATGAGCAACACAGGAGAGGGACAGACAGATTATCAATATCAATCAAAAAAGAAAAGCTACAATTCAAATGTTTGGAGTTGGTAAGATTTTAGAATGTTTTTAATATGCACTTATTTAAAAAGTGTTTGATGCTCCCCAGGGCTGCATTTAAAAATGTAATTTACTTTCAGCAGCCATTACTCCAGTATTCAGTGTCACATGATCCTTCAGAAATCATACTAATATGCTGATTTGATGTTCAAGAAACATTTATTTTTACGGTCAGTGTTGAAAAAGTTGTGCTGTGTTGTGCTTAATATTTTTGCAGAAACTGCGATACATTTTTTCAGGATTCTTTGTAACACTACAAATGCCTTTACTGTCACTTTAGATCAATTTGAACTTATCCTTTCTGAATAGTTGATCAGTTATTTAATATGATTTATTATAAGTAGTTTAATAAATAATAATAAAAAAATGAATGTATTTCCTATTAAAAGAGGACGTAAGACTCAATGAGTCATCAATATGTTTAAAGATTTTTTCCCAGAAAAACAGCACATTTTCAAAGCACAGAAATCGGAATATTTCTAAAATAAATTTTTGTCAACTTTGAAGAGCGAAAATACCGATCTCAAAGCTGGCACACACTGACTCCAAGTCTTGATTTCACGGATGCATTGATTTTCATCTAAAAGCGGTTTAATTTGACTGAATTACTGATCAGTTTATAGATCGATCAGTCAGTATGTGATTGATTTCTTTGTATTCTTCAAGTGATAAATGGCGCTTGAACCTGTCTTTTGTTTGACTAAAATATGGAAAGATTATGACACATCCAAATATGTTCACTGATCACACAGCTTGCTCAGACAGATGAAGAGAGTACCAAAGACAGAGAACCACATGGGAAGAAACACTTTTGCATATGGGAAGCAAATGTTACGCACAGTGGGGGTCCAAAAGCCTGAGATCACACTGAACCTCTGTGATTCAGAATCAAATTCAAATTCGAAAATAAAAATACACACGAACAATCCAATGATGGAAACTGATGTACTTTTCTGCATTATTAGTCAGCTACACATTGACAATACATGGAGATCAGTAGTCAGAGGGTTTAACAAAATAAATTGCCCGGCACAGTTACTTACTTTGGGTGGTGCTTCATCCGAGCCTCCTAAATCCCAGGATACGGGGACCTGCCTCCTCATCTCCATACGGCTACGCTCTTCCAGCTGAGCCTTCTCCTCCGCAAGGATGGTACTGCACAAACACCGATGGAAACCTCTATTTAACAACAGCATCCTTCTTCTAAAACTACAACCCCTTAGGAGATCTAAATATGGATCCGAGAGTTTGCGATCGCTCTTGGAGGGCTGGTAGGTAATAAATCTCTTCGATACGAATGACAAATTTTGCCTCAATCTTTGCTTTAATACTTGTCAATGGGTGTGAGTTCAAGAAAAGACAACTCCAGTTTTATGCAACTGGTTAACAGGCGGAGTCACTATCATCACAGACGAGTCAGTGTAAGATCCCAACCCACACACGGTCGACTTCCACAGAAAATAAACCAACCCTGATTCATACCTGAAACACTCTTCAAACTATTGCACAATCAAATACTTCCTGAGAAGCTGTAAGTAGTCGACGTAATAAGAGGTAGACAGGCATCTCATTATATAAACATATTTAATCCGTCATATTATGTCATGCTAGACTGCTGTGTGAGTAAAAAGAGACACTTGAGATTTACAAACTCCTCGTGCATAACTTTTTTTTTTAAAGATATTAATACATTTATTCAGCAAGGATGCTGATCAATGTGAAAGTAAAAACAGTTACAATGTTACATTCACAAAATATCAAGCTCCACAACTCTTTTCAACTATGATAATAATCATAATAATAATAATAATAATAATAATAATAATAATAAGTGTTGTTTCTTGAGCATCAAATCAACATATTAGAATGATTTCTGAAGCACCATTGAACACTGAAGACTGTAATAATGACTGCTGAAAATTCAGCTTTGACATGAATGGAACTAAATTTAAATTAAAGGAATAAAAATTAAAAATAAAACATTAAAAATTTTATTTAAATAGAAAACAGTTATTTAAGTTATTTCTATATTTCACAATATTATTATTTTGACTGTTTCTCAAACTTCTTTCAAAAACATTTTACTCCTACCGACGCCAAACCTTTGAGAGTTGTTTCGGGGTGGGGTCTGCTCATGATAGACCCCAACATAGACACAATAAAGCTCCAGCACACCAACAGCAATAGCTTCAATAAAAGCCCTTTTAACTCACCAGACAGTCCTTACAGTATCGATATGTAAAGTTTATAGATCCCCTCAGTAAAGCCTTGTGCTCAGATGCGGTTACAAAAACGCTAGAGGTGCGAAGAAAGGCTGGAGCATGTAAGTCTTGGGGTGAGAGAATCTAAGCTGAATGAGAGAGGGACTATTTTTGGAAACTCTGTTATCTCTGAGAGTGTGTGGATGGAGAGAGAGAGAGATGCAGGATAAACAGAGGGGACACCTGTTGTGATCAATCCAGACCTGTTGAACGTCACCACACCCAGACCATCATACACAGCCATGACTTTTGCAGGGGTCTCAGGCTCTCAAAAAAAAGACAAAATACTGTTGCTGAATGTAACTAAACAGACCAAAAGGTGCTATGATTATTTCAGGCATAAAAGCTCTTGACCATTACCAACAAGACTGAAATCTGTCCTCACAAATATTATATAAAAAAGAAAAAGTTTCTTAACAAAAATGGTTAAGAAAATTAATAATAAATCAAGTAATACGCTTCAAATTTTAAATAAATAAAATGAAAAGTCAAATGTCAAAGTTATGCTTAATATCTATTTATAAAGAAAATTATTCTTAAATATTTAGAATAATATTAACAAAATTACAAAATAACAAAAATAGTGAAAAGTCATGAGGCTTGGGCTAGACAGGCTTTATATAATAAATCATTCTTGATTTAAAATAATAATAATAACCAAACTGAAATCTACCAAAACAGCTCTTGGTGAGGATGATTTCTTCCTAATCAAAGCTGTAAGAAACCAAACGATGACATTAGAATTGAAAGCTTTCTAAATGAAACAAAATGTAAAAAAAGAATTGTTATAAAAAGGTTGGACTTAACAGCTCTAGGTAGGACTAAATGATTAACAATATTTGTGTGTGTGTGTGTGTGTGTGTGTGTGTGAGAGAGAGGTGGGCAGACGGACGTACATAACACATACAGAATCTAAGAAATGACTATCGACGCACAGGTGACTCACACAAACCACATCAGTCTAGCATCCTCCGTCTGTCTGTGATTGACAGACTATCTGCATCCTCTAACTCTAATTTCTCAAGTTTAAGCTGAACTTTACTGGGCTACTATACTCAGCTGAGAGCAACTCTGTTAAAAGAACGTGACTGCTTTTACTGTGTTATTGTGACACAACAATCACACCTAATTCAGTACATGTGTTACAGTGTCTATATATTCTAGTCACTTACACCTGAACTAGCTAATCAAGGTCTTACCAGGCATACTTGAAACTTCCAGCCAGGTGTGTGATGCAAGCTGGAATCAAATATCATATCAAACATCTCAACATACATGGACGTTCAGACACACAAAATATTTATTAAGTCTCAGTGTTCAGACTAAAACTATTTAGTGCAAAGACAAACATAATGATTCATTCCTCAAGCTGTTTGAAGTGGACTATGCTTTCATTTTGCAACTGCTGACAAAGACATTTGGGGAACAGCCAATGGATTTAATAGAGATTAAGCATCCTGTGTGTCAAACCCACGTGATTTCATCACATTTCATAATGCCCATTTCTCAGTGTGACGCGCTTTTAAAACAATTCCCATCAACACTGACCCTGAGATGACATCATAAAGACCATAAATCGACTAATCACAGACCTCAAGCATACAGAAGCTACTTCTCTTTTGTAATAACAACAGGATATTGACTGAATCTCTGCTTTGATACTAGAAACAGACGTTCTACCATTTAAACCTACCGCAAATTTAATGAGGGTAGAGAAAGGGATCTGTATTTTCCAACATGCTTTTCAAAACATTTCACTCCATCCAAGAAATCTAAAAAATAAAAATGTTTAAACTCCAGATGCGACATGACATATCTTCCTCAATCTGGATATCTGGGACATCCGTGTATGACAAGATTCAACAAGATTCCTCAGATTATTAGGGATTTAGGCTGTCAAAGAACAGCTCGTTTTTTTTCCCCTTTTTTCCATCTCCATTAGCATTTACGGGAACTGACTGACTGACTGCATGTGTGGACATGAACAGACATTTGGGAACTCCACACTATTGTATCATGAAGGATGCAGGGAGTGTGTGTGTGTTTGTGCTTGTTTGGCTGTATGTGTGCACGCCTGAAAGGTTTACAGATAAAACCTCAATGATAAAAGAAGGAGAGTATGATTTTTCTCATGGTGGATATTATGAAATCAGGTCCAGACAGTAAGTGCCATAGACATGCAGAGGGTGAATCAAGGCTTAATGGGATTAAACTTCCTCTAAAATGCCTTTTGGAGTATTTACACTCAACATACACACTACCATTCAAAGTTTGGGATCACCAAGATTTACTGATATTTAATAATGATTAAACATTAGCACAATTTAATTAAAAAAGAAAAAAAAGAACTACATTCATCGGAAATACAAATCTTTTGTAAAATTCTAAACGTCTTTACTGTCACTCTTGATCAATTTAATAAAGAAACAAAATTATGCATACCCTGCCCCCCAATGCAAAATGTTTTAAAGGTAGTGTATACTGTACAATACAGTACAAAGCATGGGGAGATTTTTTTGTTTTGTTTTTATAAATGATCAAACTACGAGAGTACCAAATGAAATAATAAAACTATTTGTGAATATAAAGTACAACATAAACATTAACCAAATGTAACAAGAGCAACTAAATTGCAAATATGAAGTGCACATATGGATTTGGAAAATTTACACGAAACCATAACAACCATGGTAAGTGAGTGAAAAATAAATGAGTGTTAAATAAGTGACACAACACTTGCTGGCCCAAGACTCGAACCCACAACCTTAGGGTTATGAGTCAAACTCTCTAACCACTAGGCCACGACTTCCCCGCAAAATGTACAGAATCTTTATAATATACACAAAGCTAAGTACTGGAACTATAAAGCCCTAAACCAGATTAGTAAATTATACCTGGACTTGGAAGGAAACCAGAGTATTGCTGTAAAAAACCTGTAAAATGCTCTACAGGTAAAAACTGCTCAGTTGTTTGCATTGAACTTAGTCAAGTGTGGCTGTGTTGGGCTGAATCTCCATATGCTGTACAAGACACAATCACTGTAGTCAGACAGTCATTTATACTAGAGCATTACAGTGCCCTCTAATGCTATTACTGTGGTCTTGACACTCTAAACCAGGATGGTGAATGGAAGTGTGGAGATGACTACTAGCAACCTACGTGAAATTGAAAAAAGATATGCTTGAAAAATAGCAAGTTTTACATATGCAAAAAAAAAATCGCCTTTAAATTCTAATGTGTGCATAGTGAGCGGACCAGAATTTGAATCTCGATAAAGTCATGTGGACTGACCTTAGTTGGCCTTTGAGCTCGGTGAATCGTGGTCGTTTGCTGGGGTCATACGCCCAGCACTTGGTCATCAGGCTGTAGAGGGTTGGTGGGCAGTTGGGCGGCATTGCCAGACGCTCGCCATTCTCAATTCGGCCGATCACATCGTTATTCTTCACGCCTTGAAACGGCTTTACTCCGTACATCAGTATCTCCCACATACACACCCCTAAAACACAAACTAAGGTCAGATACACATGAACCACCTCTGATGAAACTCAACTTTAGCACTAATTAAAGACACTGTTAATTAAACTCTCACAACACACACAGGATGGAAATATAAAAATTCTACTCCACTAAAAACTCTCTTCACACATATTTTCTAAAAAGTTTAGACTATAAATATAATGCTAATGGAAAATGTGCATTGTCTGAACATGCAAAGGATGTTGACTTTCTGATTCTGACAGAGGAATTTAGGAAAGCACACACACACACACACACACACACACACACACTCTCTCTCTGTTACCAAACATCCACACATCGCTGGCTGAGGTAAAACGTCTGAAGTTTATTGACTCTGGTGCCATCCATTTAATAGGCAGTTTTCCTTTAGAGGCTGTGAAGAGAGAGAGAGAGAGAGATAGAGAGAGAGAGAGAGAATTAGTGTGAATGAGAAGTGGAGAACTGTACATTCAGGCAGGTGTAAAGGCTTGTTCATTTTTTAATGATTCACATTCAGAAGTGAACCTGTTTTTATGTGGGCTTCCTGATCTGTACTGAAGAAGATACATTAATACCTTTATAATAAGAGCTGTCCTCCATATATCTAGACAAACCAAAGTCTCCCAGCTTCACACAGTCCACTGAAGACACCAGAACATTCCGTGCCGCAATGTCCCTGAAAAAAAAGACGTTACTTAAGAATATGCCGAGTTGTTCTTTCCACCTCATTTCTATAATTTCTATAATAAATATTCATGCTGAAGTGCTACTAGATGGGGATTATGTCTGCAGATACTTTCAACAGGAATTGGGTGCTGCTGTTCATTATCAATTATGATGGCTTGGACGATGTGGACACATACCTGTGTACAAAGCGTTTGCTCTCCAGGTACGCAAGAGCTGTGCTGAGCTGGTAAGAAAACAGGATCAGTGATGCTAAATCCAGACTGTACTTCCTAATCTGAAGAAAGGAACGCAGCTGAAAAGCAAAAGAGGAGAAAAGATTCATAAATATAATCAGTAAGTCCAGAAACATTATTTCAACAGCTTTATGCAAATTCGCAGAAAACCAAATTAATCTGAAATCAACATTTATCACTAGATGGTGCTGTTGTATAAGTCACAGAAAACTACAATCTGTATCAGCAGCACTAGTAATGAAAGCACTGCTATGATGTTTTCCTCTGCTCATAGTCAACAGCACATAAGTGTAAAAAAAAACCTATGCTTAAGTGTTGTGTAAATGTTGGTCCATTTTGATGCATAATGGTCCTGTCAATCAACCACTTCATTGAAAAGGGGGTTTAAACTTCAAATAAACAGGGCTTAAAAAAAATAATGGGTAAAAGGTAAATTATTACGTACATTATACATTCTCAAAAATATGCCTGACATCTATTGAATATGCTGCAAAAGATAATTAAGCATCAACTAAAATAACATGTAGATCATGTCAAATTTACACATAACGTTATATAAAAGAGATGCACCGATCGACCGGCCAGGGACCGGAATTAGTCGATTTGCCGCACGATTGGCCCTTACCGGTGACTGGCCGGTCAGTTTGCCGATTTCGAGCCAGTCCGTTTTTTGACGTCACAGCTACGCTCAAATCTGCATGTAAACATGTCGTTGGCGTGGAAGCTCTTCACTCTGAGTGAAGAAGACAAAAAGTTTGCAATTTGTTATACGTGTAGGGGCAAAGTAAACTGTGCGGGAACCACAGGGCTTGATTAACGCTTGTCTGGGCCAAGTAGATTTTTTTTTTTGAAAGGGGCAACTTGCCCGACCGGACAAGAAGTTTGAAGCTTGATTAAAACGTACAGTTTAGAGTGTAAACAAAAAGTCAGAGACTGATAATGTATTGATGTCATGCCAGATGAGGCTCGTGCAGCCTGTCTGAGTGAGAGATAGATAATCGTTCAGAAAACAAAGCAAATGAGCACCATTTCATTTTCCCCAACATTTCTTATTTGTCTGTTTTATTTATTTATTTTATTTAAAACAATCGTATAATTTATATATGCATTTGCTATTTTGCGGTGTAAATGCAATTATGTTACATCGGTTTAATCAAATTTATAATGTGTAATAATTTATTTTATTATGTAAATAATTAATTAGTTTTGGGGAAAAAAAGATTTTTGTTTGTGTATGCTGTGAATTATAGTTCTTACAAAGAAAATCAGAATCTACAAAAATCATCATCGGCAGGTCACACTTACAAAAAATTATTTTAAAAAATCAGAATCGGACAAGGAAATTACAGTTGGTGCATCTCTATCATATATGTATGACAAACTGGAGCATCTTAACTTTAAGATATTATTTCACATTTTCTAAATAGGATTTTAATGTGTTACATTTTCTTATGTTTTTGTCCTATGATTAAAAAAAAAAACAGCAAGCGACTCATCTTTTATCGAATCACCTGAGACATTATGTTACATATTAACACAGATGTAAACAGGGTCTTATGTCAGTGCTTTCTCAACCAGGAGTCTGGGTCCCACTAGACTTAAAACTATTTTCATTTAGTTATATTCACAATTTTAATTAAAATGCTATAAAAAAAAAAAAAAATCATCGGAGACGTGCAATGACAAACAGCCACCACTAGCAATCATCTTTACTACACCTTTATGACCGGATTAAGTGACAAGCAGTCATGATGGATTCCTCCAGCCTTAACCCGGCTGCCATCGTTGTGAATAACTTGAGTTTAATATCAAGTCCCGTTCCTTTGAAGATTTAAGACGTGTTCAATCAAACTGTTACACTTAACCCAGATTGCCTGCCATCCGAAAAAACCCACCTCCCCCAGTGTGCACAGCTCCATGATGATCCACACTGGGTTTTCTGTAATGACGCCAATCAGCTTTACAATATGTGGGTGATCGAACTGTCGCATGGTCACTGCAGGAACATACAGAGAAAAAATTAATCCAACATCAGGGTTGCGACATTTTAGAAGAATACAGTACACAACTCCATTTGTTAAAAAACTAAACAAAAAAAACATAGTATTCAGAGGTTTGGGTTTATTTTTATTCTGCACCAATCAATTAAATTGATCAAAAGTGTCAGCAAGGACAAATGATTGTTACAAAAATTTTTTTTTCAAATAAATTCGGTTCTCTTGAATTTTCTATTAATGAAAGAATCTTGAGGGGGGGGGGATGTATCCTGGTTTCCACAAAAATATTAAGCAGCACAACGGTTTTCAACACTGATAATAAGAATAAGAAATGTTTCTTGAGCTCCAAATTAGAATAATTATTAGAACAATTTCTGACACTAAAGACTGGAGAAAATGCTAGCTGCTAAAAAAAATCAGCTGTCATCAAAGAAATAAATTACATTAAAAAAAAAGAAAACATTTATTTAAAACTGTAATACAAGTATAATGGAAGTATAATATATTATTCTCATAGTATTTATAAAAATGTCACAACTTCTTGTTTACAGTAAACTCAACCAGTGTGAAACCCGGTGATACATTTGGTATAGAAAAAAAAAAGAATCACCCCCTTTAAAATAATCCCATTTTGTTGCTGTGCAGTCTGAAATTAAAAGATATTTGTCACCTGGATGTTATAAATTGCCCGTCTTCATTTCAGGCTACAAAGCAACAAAATGATTATTTTAAAGGTGGTGATTCTCTTCTATACCCAGTGTGTGTTTATTTTTCAAAAGGCTGCAGCTGTCAAGACTTGTGGGATGTGCATCATGTCTATCTAAATCAGACAAAATAACTGAATTGTACAGTTAATTAAAATTATCTGTAAAAGCTGTAGTAAAAACATCATGTCCTGTTTATAAGTGTCTGACCTTTTCTTCACTATCACTCTCACACACATACCAGCACCTTTTCCAGTGTACAAAAGCCAACAGCTGTGCTCTTACAAACTCCACATCCTGAAAATGTTTGGAGTTTCGGCACCGACTAACCAAAACATTCTTCTCAATTACAGTGATGGGATGCTGATGGAAGCAGCCATTGAGAATGACACAGATATGCAGTGCTTTTACAGGCTGCTGGGGATCACTGATTTAACACTCACAGGCCTCCTGGAGAAACTTCTCTCGAACACTGTCCGAGGTGCAATTTTTACACGTCTTTATCGCCACGGAAAGAGCTGGGTTCTCCTGAAAGCACAAAAGATAAGACAAAATATTTTAATAACTGTTTCAGTAAAAAACATTAGTCTTTGTTCCAAAATAATTTCTGATCATCATCATTACATTGAGTAATTCACACTTTAATATAGAATAAACACTAAATAGACAGAAAATGACTAAAAGACTGGAATAAGTGCTGCTGAAAATTCAGCTTTGCCTTCACAGAAATGAATTGCATTTTAAAATAAATTAATACTGAAAATTAATATTATAATTTGTTTTTAAATATATTTCACAACACTACTGTTTTACTGTATTTCTGATCAAATAAATGCAGCCTTAGTTAGTGTAATAAACGTAATTTGAACATTAGTCTAAATAAATAAGTTAGATGTTTAAATAATTTAATAAGATGTAATAAAGTAATTTATACCGGACATATGTAAATCCCTTGATGGACGTCTCCAAACTGGCCCTCTCCGATACAGCGTCCCAGCTCAATTCTGTCTCTTTGGATCTCATAGTCCCTGGCTGAAAGACAAAATGGACTCATTCAACAAACTCTTAAAAATACCACTTCATATATGACTATCACAAACCACTTTCCACCATGTACTCAGAAAACGAAAAGACACCATGCAATTCTTCAGTCTATCTGAATCAGTACATATAAAGTATGCTTTTCAATATAGAATCCATCCCACACATGCCATACCAACCCAGTTATCAATCAAAAATGCATACAAATGGTTCTGCATTAAAGGGACCATTCACTAAAAAAAGAAAATTCTTTCATCATTTAGTCACACTCATGTTGCTCCAAACAGTTTTGGTCCCCATTTGCTTACACAGTACTTTCTTCCAGACTGTGAAAGTTAATGGGGACCAGCAACTGTTGGTCTTCAAACTATCTTCTTTTATGTTCACCGGAAGGAGGACATTTATACTGGTTTTGAAAAACCTCCAAGAGAGTTTGAGTAAATGATGATAGAAGCCTCATTTTAAGATGAATTGTCCTGTTAAGAAGAACAAATCAATTATCACTTGAATAAGCCCTCTGATCATCAATATTTAAAAGTGTCAAAGCCAGTTCGGAGCACCTTCATTGGAACTTAAAGGTGTCAGTTAAAATTCTGCATATGTGTATAAAACTCCAAAACAATTATTTCCATTTACAACATCAGTAAATAAAGAAAGATATAAAGATTCAACCACAAGAAACACAAACGGGCAAAGCAAAACCAACACACAGACCCCACCGTCACGCATGAAGGTTCAAGCATGCGGAAAAAAGGGAATGAAAACAGCAGGAGAAACATTTTTACCTTCATCTAGTCCATAATATTCTGTTGTGCCAATAACGAGAGAAAACAAAGTGGCAAATATAACACTGAATAACATTAAGGTCACCATTAACTGATAATTACTTCATTTTACAATAGGAAATTTGTATTAATAAAAGCAATGTTTACAAAATCCAAACAAATCTTGATATTAAGGCCCAGTGATTTTATCACTTATGTGCTTATTTCATAGTTGTGAACAACTTATTCAATATTAAACAGCATAATTTCCTTAAAAGCAATACTGCCTGTGAAGCAAATTGGTAAATAAAAAAGAACACCCTGTTTAACAGTGAAATCTGTATTTTGGGGGTAAAAACTTGTTAATTTGCTTTAAAAAAATGTAATGTATTTAAAACATTAAAAGGCATATGAAATTTATAATGTATTATAGTTGTATATGTAATGTATACATTTCAACAACATGAAAAGCCACAAGAATGTTAGATAAATGTATCAACAATATCTTACAAAAAACAAAAAAGTAAAATTGTAATGAAGAAATTACTATTAATTATTAATTATTGTAACTTAACCCTAAAAATGCTTTACTATAAAAATGTTATCAATGTTATTCCAGTAAAATGATTTTAGATTTACATGACTTTAGATTACAAACATAGAAGAATATGAATAAAAAATATATTAAATAATTTGATCAAATAAGGTTAATATTCTACAGGACATCGCACAACAATAGTGCACATGCTCAGGTTTTTACAGCGACAAGACTTTCTTTCCAATAATTTGCTAAATAATTTACCCAAAATGACAACATGACAAAGCTAATGGCTTGTTCCATTTATAAAATGGACCTTTAACATCATATCCATTTGAATGCTAGCTCACCACAGCACTATGTCTATCTCATGTGTCCATTAAACACATGGCACAGCGTCCATGTGCCCAACGCTGGTCAATGAATGCAATTCATTCTATTATTACAATACAGCTTCCTCTACTGAAGCCCACACATGTTTGACTGAGACCTAAGCGTACAGAAAGGAAGAGACAAAACTGAACACAGCGTTACTCTAGAGTTCAGTTTCAGACCTAAATGAACAGCTAAGCAGAAAGCGACACCGACTCAAGCAGCTGTAAACGTCTCAAGAGCTTCTGCGACTGTGATGCCAAACAGCGTGTTCACAAGTCAGGCAGATAATGGGAAGAAGGTTAGGAAAATGTGTAAAGTGATGTATTTGCTTTAGAGGATGCTTTTATAATACTGAACAGCTGAACTAATTAATACAAGGGTGTCTGTCGTGTAGAAGAACTTTTATCTTCCAGATTTAAAGTCACTAAAGACATACTGACATATTGAAATATTCACTCTTTACAATTTTAGATTACTTCAGCAAGTTATTATTTGTGGACAACACATACAAAATGATCTAATTTTGACTTGTACAATCAGTGTTACGGTGATTTTAAGCCAAAGCACATAATATTGGTCTGAGATCAGAATGAACCTGTGGTACTCACTGGAAGGCATGGTGTATGTGTCCTCTTCGTCTATGATCTCAGCATAGTCATCGGTTTCTGAAAAGGGAAAACAGTATTTTAAATCCAAACGTCCCCACGTCTTCTCATCTTGGAGACTCACACACTCTTTGGCAATCACACATGTCGTCTCTTCACCATTAACGCTGCAGTGCTTAGTTTAAAAGTGTTTCGGTGTCTATGTATTCTGCAGGAGCTTGAGTTGGCTTCAATCACATCCACACAGCTGTGATATCCGAGTGTGTTTACAGAGCGAGTACATCTGGCTGACAGGGGGAACTTTCTGTTCGAAGCATTAGTATCATTGGGGGAAAACAGATGAAGTCATGGGTTATTTTACAGTTTGGTATTAAGGAAAAAGTTTTGTCAAATATTCTCTATGCTGCAATGCGGCAAAAGCCAACAGATTTTGACAATTCATAATGATTGTCAGTGAAGTCCCATGAGTGGAGCGCTGAGAGCAAACACTTTCCCCTTACTGTGAGAGAAAGGGATGTGTGTTTCCAGTAGATAAAGTCTCCAACGTGGCAAAGCGGACTAGTTTTACCAGATCAAAACATCAAATTCCATTGCAAGCAACTGCTGCGAGAGATCACAGACACACACCTAGGTATTTTGTTTTTCTTGCGTTCACAGGGATGAAACATGGGAACTGAATGCACTGAAACGGTGCTATCAAAAAGAAAAACATTGACGCAGGCATCTGTTCACAGTTCTTCTGAGATTTCAGAAAATAGTTCTTCTAGAGGGAGAAAAAAAATTTTTTTTTTTGCCTTTTGATGATATTTAATATACATGTTGCTTTAAAGGCAAGTTTTCCTAATTGTTTTTCAATTTGAGACTTTTCAATTACATTCATAAAAATAAAGTAATTAACTGTACTATCCTACCTACAAATACGTTTCAATACAACATTTTATTGTAAGTACAAAAAACCATGTAGACACTTTTGTGAACATTTCTGAGCAAATCAGTTTTAAACTGATTGAGAGAAGAAAACAGAAATTTACATATTTGAATTCAATTTAAAGTTAATTTATATTCTAAAGTCACAAGATAAAGATGGAATCTAATACTAAAACTAGTGCCTATAGGAAACTTAAATGTGTAGTGCTGAAAAACTGCTGAAAATCACAAGATGACTCAAGATCGTATATTGTGAAATATTCAATAACTTGCGCCGCTCAAGCAAGAAGACATATTAAATTGGACTTTACCATCCCCACCAATATCATCTGTGGATCCAATCAGCATGCAAAAGAATTAAAAGAGAGACAGAGAGAAAGAGAAAGCATTAGATTAATGTCTATCATAAGACATTACGGAGGAGAGACAACAGAACGAAAGAGTATTTCACGGCTGTTACACAATGCAATAAAACAAAGCCCCGAACCATTATCATCAACAGAAAGATCTTGAAAAAATGCATTCTCATTCACATTAAAAACACATGCATTCTCAAGGTGGGGACTTTCCAGTGTCTCCTACTGTTACTACTCTGAGCTAATGATATTTTTTTAGTACTTTCATCAAGCCATTTTCCTTGTGGGGACCACTGACCCATGTGATTTAGGTGACTTCAGGTTTAATGATCCTTGTGGGGGCATTCAGTCCCCATAATGCAAGCAAAACATGCCCTACACACCCACACAAACTGTAAACTGCAACAGGGTTTGAGAGTATTTTACAATTACAGGGCTGTTACAAACAATTTAGAAACAATTCTAGAACAGCAGCTCAGAATGAAGCATAGAAAACATCAGAGGGTTACATAACGTGGTTGGAATTAGTTAAGGATTAAGTTCATTATCAATGAAAATGTGAGGTCACATCACAGTCCTCTTAGATGAGTCTTTACCTGAAACGGAGATGGCTTTGGCCCGGACTCCTTGCAATCTTTTCTCATGGTATGCTGATCTGTGTGACAGAAGTTGAAGAAGATGAAACGTGTACATTTTAAATGAAACTAAATGACAGCATGACCTTTTCCACACTGATCTGTTCCATTAGCGATGACATAACCGATGGGCACTAGCACAGTCACAATAATAGGAGCTGGGCTGCGGGTCACATTGGTTGAGGGAACACTAAGAGATTCCACATGTCTGAGCCAAAGAGGCCAAAGGAGCAAGAACAGGGCGAACGGAATCTATCTAATGACAAATTGTTGGAAAGGTTAGGATACCTGAGGGTCAGAGTTTTTGCAACTTACTTTGGAGCTTTTGGGATAGACGGAAGAGCTCTCTCTCCTTCTGTTGGCAAACATTTTAAAACAAAATTTACAAGAAAAAAGAAACAGTAAAATTGTGAAATATTAACATATAAAACAGCCGTTTTGTATTTAAATATATTTTAATTTAGCAAAGCTAAATGATCCCTCAGAAATCCTTCTGATATGCTGATTTAGTGTTCAAGTTGAAAACTTAAATGCTGCTGAATATTTTGCTTGAAATCATGTTCTTTCGAAACACCTTTTCAGGATTCTGTGTTGAACATAAGGTTACAAAAACAGCATTTATTTCAAATGGAAATACTTTGTAACATAAATGAGACCCTGGACCAGAAAACCAGTCTTTTTCAAAATTGAGATTTATACATCATTTAAAGGCTGAATAAATAAGCTTTCCATTTATGTATGGTTTGGGAAAATTTTTGGCTGAAATACAACTTTTTGAAAATCTGGAATCTGAGGGTGCAAAAACTGAGAAGAATACTGAGAAAATGGCTTTAAAAGTTGTCCAAATGAAGCCCTTAGCAATGCATATTACTTATCAAAAATTAAGTTTTGATATATTTACGATAAGAAAATTTACAAAATATCTTCATGGAACATGATCTTAACTCAATATCCTAATGATTTTTGGCATAAAAGAAAAATCAATAATTTTGACCCATACAGTGTTTTTTGGGTATTGCTAAAAATATACCACAAGTGACTTAAGACTGGTTTAGTGGTCCAGACTCCAGGATCACACATGTCTTTCCTGTGACTTTTGATTCATTTAATTCATTTAACTTTCCTGAATACATTTTTATATTTGTGTGTGCGTGCGTGTGTGTGTGTGTGTGTGTGGTCTCACCTTTCTGTACACGGACAATAAACGATGAAGAAGTTCCGTTAACAAGCCGACAGTAACCATCAATGAGATCGGCCATGTTCTCCGCTGTGTTCAGTGCTGTAGCTGTTACTGTCAAAGGCTTGAACAACAACACACCATATCCATGAATAAAAACCACACATAAGACAAAATGATACACTGAAAAAAGTGTGTGGATGTTACCTCGGGTGCTCCGGCCACGTCTAACTGCAGCACTCCCTTCCTTTCTCGCTCCTCGAACTGGATACTCTGCACTTGTGTGAAGTTAGCGAGGTGCGTTGGCTACAAAGAAACAGATACAGACATTAGAGTCACTGTTCAACTGTCTATCAATCCATCAGACCGTACACTACTTACATTTGAGCCTTTGTCCGTCAAATAACTGATGCCCTCCTCGGGTCCGATGGCCAACTCCACTGATATCACCCAGCTCGACTATCACACACAACCCCAGACAGATTCAACTCAAACACTTCATGAAACGCACACAAAATGATAAATACAATGCAAATTGATTTTACCCTCCCAATGAAAAATAATTACTAATGAACACTAATTTTAAAAAGAAATAATCAACTAAAACTACAATGTAGGAATACATTGAGAAATTCTTCATCTTTCAGCCAACAGAGGGCACTGCAGACCATTAAATAAGTCTTTCACTATTAAGGCAGAAATAATAAATCAGGAGAGTAAACACATGTAAATGACTTGTGGCTTTGTTTTAATGAAGTGAATTAATTACCATCTAAACTCGACTCACCCCGAGAGCGCATTTAAAACACTCCTTATCAAATCTGTATATAGGTGAAAGGATCTCAAAGAACTTGAGGATACACTGCTCGTCGTTCAGACTGGCGAACTGTTTAAAAGTCTGCTGGATCAGTTTCCGCAGGGATTTAGCCTGCAAAGACAAAATACCAATGACTAAATTGTATTGTATTGACATTAATTACAAACCATTAAAGTTGAAGTGTGTGAATTTTTGGAGATGATCAAATACTTCATCCTATACAAGTTTAATAAGTATAAGACAACTATACACCATTCATAAGCTCAATCAGTGGCACATGTTTGAGGTAGGACTATCTGTTTTTGCCTGGTGCACCTTTAGGTGTAGACAGAACAACAAAATGGGACATTTGAACCTGTAAACAAGGGAAAATACATTAATCTTCATCAATATCTTTAGAGAAAAGGAATAAAGGCCCGTGAATCATTTTGATGGCTCAAGAATAAGACAACAGTCAGAAAATCTCTTAACATATGAATAAAACGATTTCTGCACTTAAAACATAGTTTTATCTCAGTAAGGGGTCTTAATTTAAATTAAAAAGGAAAAACAGGTTCCTAAAAGCATTCAAACCTATCTTTAATGGTGTGAACAAGCCCTGTCAAATTACACAAACTTTTTCAAAAAGTATTCTTTATTCAGAGATGATACTTAGACAGTTAGAACCAGGGTCCTCTCCTTGAGAGATGTAAAATCATTTAAAGTCTAAAGGTTCTCGAATTAAAAACCCCAAAACTGGTCGGTAATTCTCTCTTCCCTCTTGACATGGACTTGGGTTTAATGGCAACCAATAAAAAGGAGGTGATTTTGGGCTGCTTTGGGGTAGAATGTAAAATATAAAGAGGAAGGGGAGCAGAGAGTGAAAGTCAAAAAGTCCTCCTTTATAATAAAGAACAGGGAAATCCTGTTCTCTTCAGTGGCTTCTTCAGTGAGAGAAGGAAAACATCTCAGGGGTGTGAGACCACAGAGGAAGCCAGGCAGGTAATAACATGGATTTTGCCTGAACAATAGCATTTTCTCATATCCAATAAATCAAGACAACCACTTGATGAAACCATCACAGGAGCATCACAAATGTCTTATTACCTTTACCGAGTCTAATAAACTCTTTGGAAAGAATCTCCGTAGACCAACATCCTTCCTGCAGGGAGAGGATACAGAAATACATTCACTTCAGTCTTTAAAGAAAGTGAAACATAAGATTTTAATGCAAAAGCACAAGAAATGAGACAGAAACTTGTTTGTGACTGAGCAATTATTACAGATAATGGTCTCTTCCGGTGTAAAGCAAGCAACACTACACTGCAGGAGATACGCAAAGATCAATTATATGCTACTAAAAATAGATCCGACAGGTTTCACAGGGCCATGCATCAGATATTCTGACCCACATACACACAATCTGAAAGGAAAAAAGAAAAAGAGAAATCCTCTAATGGTTCAATTAGGAATTACTGTACTCCTTTTAGTCTAGTATGAGCTTGGTTTGAAGTACACTGACAGCATTACATCATACAGTAAGTGAACACTGCAGTAATATGAGAATGAGAACCGATTGGGATTTAATTTTTTACATAATACTCAGCAAAAAAGTTAATCCAAGTTTCTGTCATGACAGTGACAACATTATTTTTTTATTTTATTTTTCATGCCAGGTTTCCCTATGGATGCCCATAACTGCAATTGTTTTCTCAAAACTGTGACTATTTCTATTGCTTTTGTAGATATCACAACTGCAACTTTATTTCTCCCGATTATTCTTAATTGTGATTATTTCTCACAAAAATGTTCTCAACTACTTTTATTACTCCGAGGTGAAAAAACATCACAACTAATTGGACTAAAATCCCTCGAGATAAAATAATGCTGTCTGAAGAAACATTTAATTCATGTAAATATGGATACAGTGTGACACCAATGATCCAAACATAAACAGAATTACTTACTCTATTAATTCGTAATTCGATTTTTTATCCAGGGCGTTTCCACGCATGTCCCTGAAAAAACGCCTATAACAGAGAAAAAGAAGGTCATGGAATAACACTTACATTTACTCATTTATACTACTGTTAAAAAGTTTGGGGTGGGTAAGAAATTATTATTATTATTATTTTATTTTTTTAAATCTCTCACCAACACTGCATTTATTTGTTGGAAAATACTGAAAAATTGTGAAAATGTACAATTTTTTTTATATTATTCCTGTGATGGCTCAGCTGAATTTTCCTCTTTCTGTGTCCAACTTTCAGTGTCACATGACCCCTTCAGAAATCATTCTAATATGCTGATTTGGTGCTCAAGAAACATTTATTATTATCAATGTTGAAAACAGTTGTGCAACTTAATATATTTGTGGAAACAGCAATCCATTTTTTTGCAGGATTCTTTGATGAATTACCCCGAACCTTTGAACGGTATTGTGTATCACATACCTTATTTCAAGGCAGCCAAGTTTAAGTGCTACATCTTGATCAATTTGATCGGCAATCTCCATCATATAATCACTTTTCACCTGGGCACATAGAGTTTTATATTAGGCAGAGCAAAGAGAAAGGCACAAGGCAACACTGACCAAACAGGTTGAATGATGACAGAATTTATCATTTCCCTCCTCTGGAACAGGCCAATACTCAAGTATGAAATGTCAAGTAAAAAATGAAAATAAATAATATGACCTGATAGCAAAATAATACAGAGCTTTTTAGCTAGTCATGAAAAAAAAAATATTATGCAGTTTAATGTACTTTCCTCACAATCCATTTAAATCAAATGCTCTCGTTATTCCTAATTTGTTATCTTGTTTTCTTTACTATAGATCACCACGAAAGGAGAAGTGGAATTGGTTTTGGTGACTTGCATGTGACGACACTATAGAAAAGAGACATGAACTTATTACAGGGCCAGTCACCTGTCAGTTAAGTGTTTATAATGGCGATTGTGAGCTCATGGTGTGATCTTGGTAACCTGGCACTGATCAAACCAGTTATGAAGCCTGAGCCTTGAACACTAAACCACCTTTCAGTTTCTTTTGTTAAAGCACTGTATTGGTAAATCTCACGAAAATGGGTCATATTTCACCCCAAAATAATATAAAATAATAATATAAATACAATCTGCAAGAAGAAAAGGAAACCTAGGAGTAGGACTGTTATTTTATTTGCAAATTTAGATTTTTTTTTTTTTGCATTGTGACATTTTCACGACAATAATGGTTCTCATTCTTGCTTTTTTGAAAATCTTTTTTTTAGCAGTACAACAAAGACCACCATTATATAGATATATTGCAATAATATATATACAGTATATATACAGTATATATACAGTACATATATATATATATGTATATATATATATATTTATTAATAATCTTTTTTTGCATTACTGTACTGAGACCTGGAGAGTGAACGTGCTTAACTGTCATGGAAATAATGTAAAATTGCAAAACATTGTATTTATGCTACAATAAAGGTTTCACTGATCTAATAAAATAAAATATTAAAAACTATAATTTAGAGCTTCATTTTATTTTGGGGTGAAATACCCACCCCGCACCCCAAACACGTTCTTGACCGGTTTCGTGCGACTCACCAATGTGGTGTTGAAAGAGAGGAGGAAGGTTTGGCAGCAGTACACATGCTGTCAGATTAAACTATCCATCACCTGATGATAAAAGTAGTTGAGAGTTGGCTGGTCCTCAGTAAACTGGTTTAAAAATCCTTTAGGCAAGTATCGAATCCGTAGCTCATATCTGGAAAGAGAAGAGAGAGGGAAATAAATGATCTACTAATAAAACACACTCCACATGCTGTCAGCAATACATGTAGAATCTCTGTATAAAGCACAAATTAATCACACAGGAATATCAATCACAAGTGATCATCAATGAATGGCAGCTGTCGTACAGCCTGCCCAATCACAACAGATGCTTCAGAAAATGACGCCCTCAGGTTGAACTCTTTCACTGTGTGCCTTGAATCTTTAACAACAATAACGGTTCAGTTTATGGAGCTGTTTACTCTTCTTCCCTCTCATATGTGTCTGCCAGACAACACAATAATAGTAGACTTAGTATTAGTGCTCTCAGCAGCTGTCTGCCTGGGAGGTAAAAATCACACCCTGTTCTCTCACAGCTGGTCCACTGACTGCTCTCAGTTACACTAAATTGGTTTTACACATCTCTCTAACTGAACAGGAGGCAGAATGCTGCGGCACCTGCCTCGCATGTTCAAAACTGTTGTCTAAACTGGATGATGCACCTGGAACTTGCTGCCATCTGCCTAAAAGTTATTGCACAGAACATGAAGACAAACTGAGTGTCAAATAGTTTTACAATGCTTTGTGGAACCGTTTTTTTTCTTTTTTTTTTACTTCAAACCATTGTTTCCATTGTATCCATGATATTGCTTTCTCTAACGGAAAAGTTGTCTTGTCTAAATCAGGAGTTTACAAGCAAAAACAGTCCAAAACAGTTCTGAACTGAAATTTTGATGTGAAGGATGGACATTTCACTGGAGGAAAACTTATTCATGATTATGGATTGGTATTTTTCATCAGCAGCGACGATTTTAAGTTAAAATTATGTATTTCTTACAAACATGCTGCTTCTCACTTCGCTAAATGTTAATTGATAGACTTGAGCTGTGCTGTGGATTACTGTGATGTTTTTATCAGCTGTTTGAACTCTCATTGATGGCACCCATTCACTACAGAGGAAGGATACACTGGTGAGCAAGTGATGTGATGCTACATTTCTCCAAATCTGTTCTGATGAAAAAACAAACTCCTCTGCATCTTGGATCGCCTGAGGGTGAGTAGATTTAAAGCAGATTTAAATTTTTTGGGTGAACCATTCCTTTCAGTTCTTTGCTCATTCTATAGCATCTGTGCAAAAACAGTTACATTTATGATACACAAAAATTCTTCGGCATATGCTAGCACAAATTCCCACCAATACAAAACAGTATTATTAAAATAGAACCAGTTTGGATTTCTGGTTTAAATCAGTTATCACATCGTACTTTAGGCTGTGCTGAATAATAACATTATTCCATGTGAGAAACATGATAATAGACAATGAAAAATGAGAGGGTGCCTGCAGTTAAATCCTATACATTTCTTTTATATTTCTGCAGAACCTGAAAAGGAATTTAACCCGCTGATCTGCATTTGCAGAGAGTAAAATGTCTTGATTTAAAGCAAATGCTGCATGTATTATCAGGGCTCTGTTTTTCATTATGAAGACATGCTGGAGGGCAAACAGAATCAAGCTCATCCTTTGAATCACGGACTTCCCCGGTAAATGCATAAAAAGCCCATTCATTCATAATGAATGGTTGAAGAAAGAAGACGCGTGAAACAAGCCCTGGGCAGCATGAATGGAATATAAACAATAGAGCAATTAAGCACGGACTGCGTTCTTTAGCTTCATTAAGATAAAACTATAACGAGCCACATTCATTCAGAAGCTCTACCCACTGGGTCACCCTCATCGTGATGCAGAACTATTCACCCCCACTCTGTATGAATTATACATAAGCCATTATATCATCCTTTCATCCTCTAGAAGAACAGCACGTTCACTCTTTTAATGCTTTACAACAGAACGATGTGCAGTGTCATCCTCATAAAACAGGCATGACCCAGATATAACAATGCACGTTTTTGATATAAAGACTTTGGAGCAAGACTCAGGTTTTATGCAATTAAATAAGGGAAAGTTATTTAACACTTTACTGAATGGTCTTATGCTCCAACCACCATCATTTATACAATAGACCACCAGTGACAGTAGGGACCCCCAGACAAAGAAAATAATATTAAAGATAATAATGTACCACAGCCCCACAGTGGTCTCAGATGTCAAAGTTGTGCTATTTCAGAGATGTAAAAGGTGTTTTGATTGTATTACAGACAGAAACATCAAGCAATTGTTCAAGGGGGAACAATGACAGAAATAAGTTGTGGCAAACTTTACTAAGCCCCTGTACGGCCACACAGATATCCCAGAATCTAAAGCATGATTACTTTCCTCCACAGAAAGCTCACGGTTTGGTTCTCTTTTCATTTTAAATTCATATAAAAAAATATGTGATGAGAACACATTCAAAGTAAACTAGACATTTAAACTACATTTTTCAAAGGCTAATGTCGACACTGATATCAGGAATTTAAGGTAGCCAATATAATGTCGACATTCAGGATTTACAAATCAAAGACTTGTTTCATTTGAAAACGTTACACACCTTTTACTACTATTTTACTATTACTATTTATTTAAATCTCAAAATGAATCAATATCAGCCAATGAATTGGCCTGACTGACCGCAAAATATAAACCAGCACCACTGTTATTTTTTAATAACAAACAATGCTTCTTCGGCATGCAATCTGTATATTAGAATGATTTCCAAAAGATCATGTGACACTGAAAACTGGAGCAATGGATGCTGGAAATTCAATTTTGGCTTAATAGGAATTCAATATATTTTAAATGTAACTTTTTGAGATTGTAATAGTACTTCACAATAGTACTGTTTTACTTTAATTAATGATCAAATAAAAGCAGCCTTGGTGAGCACAAGAGATTTCCTTCAAAAAGAGTAAAAAAATCTTACTAACACAAAATTTTTGAACGGTAGTGTAGGTTTGCCGAATAATCTCCTTGCTTGCCATTGGCTCAAAAAAAGACAGACCCCCCCCCCCCCTTATTTCCCTTTTTTTTTTTGCTTTATTTAGTTGTCTATATGTATATGCATATGCAAATATATGTATATTTGTATGTGAGTATTTATTATGCTTTGCTTAATATTTGCTTTTTTTCCCCCTTTTATTATGAAGCATTCTGATACTTGTACTGTGCTTGAGAGGTTTTTCTTAATAATAATAAAAAAAAATAATAATAAAAAAAAAAAAAAAAAATACAGACAGACCAACCCTGTGCTATTTATTTATTAACTGATGAATAAAAAGTTTATAAATAAACCAGCTTCTAACTGTAACAATGTTTTTATGCTTATGATACGAGCATGAAAACAGTGACTCACCTCCAGTCGTCCTGGGGATGGCTGTGCTCGTACCGCTCCCTCACGCGAGACACACCCATGTCGGGGTGGAGCCAATGAACTTCCCCTGTTCTCAGGTGGCTCAGGCGCAGACCAAAGCAGGACACACACCTCACCTTATGGATGTCCACCATCTTCTGTATAATGCCCTGAAAAACACACACAAGCATTTGGTGACAACATATAGCACCCTGTACATTTTAGCAGGACACATCTCAAAGTACATGTGGGTGAATACCCTGAGGTTCGAAGTCAGAAGAGTTTCAGTTTAATCTTTCTTTGATTGATGTGTCATGTTATGGGTCGGTAAGCTCTGTGGTTCAAATCAGTGTAAGAGAGAAATGGAGAGAGAGGAGATGGATGAGACCAAGAGGAACAGTTCAATAGTGTGCATGCACATAATATACAATGTCTAACAGGATGAAAGAACTTATGTACATGTATTATTAAAACTGCAAAATGCATGAGCCATGAGGCAAGAACTGATCAGCCACATTAGTGTGTGATGAATAATTGTAAATCTCTTTAACAAACATCATTGACTACTGATATAATAAGTCTAAAAAACAAATAACATTTTAAAGAGAGAAAACAAAGCTTCATAACAGGGCATTAATTCAATCTATTTCATTTATTGAAGTAGTGTGAGTTAATGTGACACTTCTGTGTCAGTAGTTGGTTTAGTTTGGGACAGGTTTGGATGAGGTTCAGACCTGATAACATCAGATGTAAAACAGCACAGAAATGGGACAATAGCAGCCATGTGAAGGATGAAAGCGGACAATATGCTTTGTAGTATTTGGCTTCAAAAACCAACCTCATTAAATAATTTAGAGTAGCATGCCATTGTCTGAGGGGGTTTTACCATGAGTGTTCTATTCCACTGCAAGCTGCATTCTGAATAATGCTGAAAAGCCTGGAGCTCAGAGGAAATATCCTCTTTAGTCCTGCACAGGAATGTTTGTGGTGTAACTGTCTGTTTCAATAAGGCTAATGATGTACCAAAGTAACAAAAACAAAATTTACAAATACACAATTTAGAACTTAAAAAGTCACTTTTAAAAAATCTTACAACTGACAAAACTCCAGAAATTAGCCAATAATTATGTTTTTCTGAAAAGCGGATATGATGATCTATTGTTTGTTTGCGTTCAATAATAATGAAAAATAGAAATATATGTACTAATTTGACTGTGTAATAACTCTATAAGCACTGTCAAATGATTAATCGCAATTAATCGCATCCAAAATAAAAGTTTTTGTTCACATAATAAATATGTGTGAACTGTGTATATTTGTTATGTATATATAAACAGACACACATACAGTATATATGTTGAAAATATTTACATATATTTATAAGCATATATTTATATCATATATAAATATATTTAATATATAAAAGTAACATATTTTTCTGAAATATATAAACATGCATGTGTGTGTATTTATATACACATAATAAATAAACACAGCACACACACATATATTATGTAAACAAAAACTTATTTTGGACGCGATTAATCTCATTTGACAGCTCTAAAAACTGTTATTTTGTTATTAATATTAATTGTTATTTTTGTTATTGTTGTTTTTGAAAGATAAAAATTATTTTAAAAAGCTCTCAAATAGAATTCTGCACACATAATAACATTTCAAAACATTATAATAATAATAAAAAATGGATACCTACCATATAAACAAAAATCCGATATTATTTGGATACAGCCTCAATATTAGCAAAAAGTGTATAAGATCGATTCCAATGCATTTCTCTCTCTCTCTCTCTCTGCTGCAACTGATATGGTCCAATAAGGTATTCTACATCTTGGAGAACATTAAAAGGGCCAGCTGATCTGCAGACTCACCCTGACATCGGTAGAGTCCCCGTGTCGGATGTTGCTGGCCCAAGTGCAGGGTTCACTGCTGCTCTCAAAGTAGTGGAAGACTCGGAGTACGCGCTCCAGAGCCCCTGCCGTGCGCTCCATCCCTGCGCTGAAGTGAGGCTTGACCCCCTGGTTCAGGGCATGGTCCAGGTAAGCCGCTGCCATGGCTTTGGTGGGTGCTAACTGTCCGTCATATTCTGAGGAGAATACAAAGCTGTCAACGCAGAGACCTTAAAAAAACTACAATCAACAAAAAAAGAACTAAAACCAATGACTAAACCTGTGAAAACAAACAAACAAACAGAATAATCGATTCATCTAATATCAGTTTGTTTGTTCTTATAATCAACCAAAATGGAAAAAGCTTGAAGGGAAAATGATAATTTAATTCAATTCAATATTTGTGACATGTTTATTATTGTTTGTGCTACAAATATGATCTGAAGGATTATGAAGAAAGTTACTGTAAATGGATGAACTATCAGCTTTGCAATGCCTTCAGTCCGTTTAGTCTTGTAATAACAATAATAATCGGATCACTGCATATTGCATAATGGAATATTTCTGTTCAGAATAAAAAGAAAAACATTAATCAGAGCACAAACATTAATTTCCATTGCAGGATGTACAAATGAATCAAAATACACTGACAAGACAATGAAAAGGTGTCTAGAGGTGTCACCTGAACACAACGACTGAGGCAATGAACAGAACCAAGGCAATCCCAAGACCATCTCATCAGCTCGATATTCAACTGTCAGACAGCAAAATGCTGCACACACTAACAGGAGGTTGGACTCCTGGAAGGAAATAAAGGAAAAGATCCAGACCCCAACACTTCAGACCGACGTCTCCTGCGAGCATGCCAGGCGAGTGGCCTTGGGGACTATGATAGTGTCAGATATTCTGGCAGAAGAGCTTTCAGTGTAACAATCCATGATGGCAGACTACAGCATTCCAGAGCTGCAAGGTCAACACAACAATGGCTAACTGTTTCAGGTCAGCTAAATCAGCCCCAAGAAAGACACATCGTATCAACAGATTATATACGGATATATACACATCACAATAGGGAATACAAGACCATTGCAACTTCCATTTCAGACTGACTTTATTGGTTTTACTGACAGTTTCTTTAAATTCTGTTTGAAAAGTTATACTAGAGGAAATATCTGAACCTACATGAGTTTCTTTGAATATTGTCTTGGACATCAGGGAGCCTTTGAGTCAAAAACGTCAAGAGTCAAGTACTACTTTGATCCTGCTGAACATTTAAAAACTCAGATCTTTTGAATGATCCTAAACATTATGAAACCTGACACTAAATATGGCTTGCAGAGTAACGCCTGTGAGTATTGTGTTTAGCTGTGCTATTTCAATAGAGGAAATTGGTCCGGTAGCATTACAATGGATGAAATAAGAAAATGACATGATGAAATGATTCAGTCTGTGCCTAAGATTATTCACATGAATGTCCTTGACTGAACCAGAGGCAAGAGAGAGAAGCTTTGTTTCTGTACTCATTGTCTTCAGAAGGATTGTCCAAAATCTCAGTCATCCAGTAGACTGAATGGTTATAATCGGTACCCACCCAAATACTTTGCTTCCTTTTACTTAGGCTGATGTAAAGTGTCTCAAAAGAACATTGCATAAGGGAACTCGGGTACTCTGATCACAACATACAAATATATGGTTAAAGTCTAAACCAAGCAAGGCAAAACACAAAATAAAACAAGACAAAAACAAAACAACAACAAAAAAACAAGACAAAAAAAGCAAAGAAAGGTAAAACATAGAAAAAGCCAAACCACAAACAAAACAAAAATGCAAACATAAAAAAAGACAAGACAAAAAAGAAAGACAAATAAAAGAAAAGCAAAACACAAAAAAACTAACTCTGCAACCAAAATCAGAAACAAACCAAACCAAACACTCTACAAACTATTGCTAAAAACACATCATTCAGATGAAAGTGAAGACACTGCTTAGACATATCAGTGTCACACTCTTTTTATCTGGCAGTACACATGTGCTGCCTTCACCTTATCTTTCACCCAACAATCAATGGTCTTCTCAAAGAGCTCACTCTCCACCAGGGAGATTGGACACCACACAAAAAGCTCCTATATCTGAGCTCAAGAAACGTAAGCTGAGACATCTGATAGTGAGAGTGGTCTCCCTCAATGTCCGTTTCTCACTTAACATCTCTTTCTCTGCCTCCTCCAGAGCTATGTTAAACTGAAGATGACTGAAAGGGCTCTTTTTATAGGCTAATTCTGCACAGATACATGGGTAGAGGATTCAGTCTCTCACAAGAAGACACCAACAGCCCCAAAGAGGCATACAGATTATTTGCAGCAAATGTACAGGCCTCATGCAGAGAGAGTAAAATTTGGATGGTTCTGTGCCCCTGGAATGGTTTATTACAATACCATAATTAATTTATCTACAGACAGGAGCCTAAAAGAATTAAAAAAAGAAAGAGAGAGTGTGACATTACTTGGTCCTATCTGATCTAAAACATTGGACAAGACTTTTGCTTTGCCATTGCTCTCCGTGTCCTCATTTCTTTGATCTTGGCTTATAGAGAAAGTCAGTTTCCCAATTTCTTTATGCACATTACACCATATGGCTACTGTATCTGTCATCCTCCTTTCAGACACACTGTTAATTCTCATCTTTTAATGGATATACAATCTGCATTAGTTGCACGGAAAAGGAAGCAGGCTGACTGTGGTGGAGACAAGCAAGCCATGCAGGAAATCTGATTTCATCTATTTGGCCCGGATGGTTAGAGAAGAAACAAAAGGACACTCACATGGGGTACGAATGAGTTTAACACACACTGCTTTTACAATAAAATTACAATTTATATTCTGAAATTTTAAAAAAAAAATGCGTTGTTGGCAGTGGGCTGTTAATTGCAATAGCTGTGTGAATTAGGGCAAAAATGTCTAATCAAAAGGGTGAGAAAAGCAATGAAATTAGCTGTCAATCAGTGAGCCTTTGGTATATTAACTCAAAAAGGCAAATAATCTCCAATTGACTATTCAACTCAATTTGTGAAACTTGTGTATTAAATAATTTCAATGCACACAGACTGAAGTAGTCTTTGGTTCTTTTAATTGTGATGATGTTGGCTCACATTTAACAAAAACCCACAAATGACCCACCTATCTCGACAAATTACAATACAGTACTTCACAAAACTAATTTAAAAAAAATTTGCCACCTGGTTTTCAAAAAACACAATGGGGCAACACCAGCAGATGACACTGCACCCCAAATCATCACAGACTGTGGAAACTTAACACTGGACTTCAAGCAACTTGGGCTATGAGCTTCTCCACCCTTTCTCCAGACTATAGGACCTTGGTTTCCAAATGAAGTACAAAACCTGCTCTCATCTGAAAAGAGGACTTTGGACCAATGGGCAACAGTCCAGTTCTTCTTCTCCTTAGCCCAGGTAAGACGCCTCTGATGTTGTCTGTGGTTCAGGATTGGCTTAACAAGAGGAATATGACAACTGTAGCCAAATTCCTTGACACTTCTGTTTGTGGTGGCTCTTGATGCCTTGTCCCCAGCCTCAGTCCATTCCTTGTGAAGTTCTCTCAAATTCTTGAATCGATTTTGCTTGACAATCCTCATAAGGCTGCGGTTCTCTCCGTTGGTTGTGCATCTTTTTCTTCACTCTTTTTCCTTCCACTCAACTTTCTGTTAACATGCTTGGATACAGCACTCTGTGAACAGTCAGCTTATTGGCAATGAATGTTTGTGGCTTACCCTCCTTGTGAAGGGGGTCAATGATTGTCTTTTGTTCAACTGTCAGATCAGCAGTCTTCCCCATGATTGTGTAGCCTAGTGAACCAAACTGAGAGACCATTTTGAAGACTCAGGACACCTTTGCAGGTTTTTGTGTTGATTAGCTGATTGGCATGTCACCATATTCTAATTTGTTGAGATCATGAATTGGTAGGTTTTTTTGTTAAATGGGAGCCAAAATCATCACAATTAAAAAAGGCAACGACTTAAACTACTTCAGTCTGTGTGCACTGAATTTATTTAATACACGAGTTTCACAAACTACTGAAATAAATGAACTTTACCATGACATTCTAATTCATTGAGATGCACCTGTACATAACTCAAATCAGATTCAAATCCAAGACTAAAAAAAAACAAAAAAACACCTGCTTTGATCTTTTTTTTTTGTCCAGAACTCATTTTTAAAAGGCTGTTCTATTAAACTTTCTATTCATCGAAGAATCCTAAAAATTGTTAAAACACCAAAATATTAGGCAACTTTAATAATCATCAAAAATGTTTCTGGAGCACCAAATCAGCCTATTAGAATGATTTTTAAAGGATCATGCAAAATTACTTTTTCCTTCATTTTCATCATCTAAATGGAGCTCTAAACTTTATAAATGTAAATACAATCTTATCGACCCCAAAACTTTTAAATGGTAGAGTAAAAATATTTTCTTTTTGGTGGTGTGATATGGCACAGTGATTAAAAAAGTAAATTAATAACCTTACCATCATGATTCTTCACCAAACATGATAGTGATAGATTGTATGCAGGATTGTAACACAACAGCCCTACTAATACAGATCATGTGCTAGCAGTCATCGACTGAGGTATTAAAGTAACATCACCATAAATTCCAGCAGTAGAAAGCTAGAGATGAAATACACAGAGAGTTCATACACCTTTCATTTGTCCTAAACCACCGTCAAATCAATATACCACATCCTGTAAGACAGATCGAGTGTGAAATGGTATCGTGGAGGTTTTCTAGAAATGGGTTGCAGTTCTGTATCTGGGTGACATACTTGGCAGAGGGGGAGGGTAGGAGTAGACGCAGGCTCCTCGTGCCCAGCACAGAGGGAAGGGGCTGCAGCCGCTGCTCTCCATCCGCTGGCCTCTGCTCTCGTCTCTCTCCCAGGCCCAGCGGCTCTCCGTCTCCCTGGCACAGTCATAGGGAGCAGGGGGTGACCCCGGCCCACCGCAACGCACTGTGAACAGGCCACCAGGGATGGCCCTCAAAGGCCTGGGATGAGGCGTGGTGTGAGGTCACAGGAAGGTGATTGGTCAGCTGACCGAAGAACTAATCCAGGAGTGTGCGAAAATATGAAGTGATCAGCTAGTATGTGTGGTTACAGGAATGAGGATGGCAGGTAGATACGCAAAAATGTGAGGCGTGCCATTCTCGTTTCCCTCAGCAGCACTTTTTAAAAAACCACCAGCAAGAGCAGTGGAAAAAGATCCAGAAGTGACAGAGAAATCCCACAGCTTTCCAGAGTAATCCAAAGAATGGATGCAGCAGGGGAGACTCGAATAAAATGCTGACAAGATTAATCCTCACATGCTGAAACGCTTCCTTATAGCTGCCTTTCTAAAGTTCATCCAGATTAAGAGAGATGCTGCGGTGATGGCATGTGTAATTTTCACAATCCGGGCAGAGTGCATCAAGAGAGAAAGTGTGCTTACGAGGGAGGGATGAGAGAGAGAGAAAGAATCAGCCCTAAGAGGAGGGGCCTCTTTAAATATGCTAATGGTTCTGTGAAACCAACTGCTACTGGCTGACCAGCTCATGTTTACAAAACACAGACCACCGAGCCAAAAGAAGCGGCCGATCAGGTTTTTCAGGGTGTGGGTTTAACCAGGAATATTCAGCTGGGTGGTCTGGCTTCGGTTTACATTCTCTGGATTGTGTTACCCCTGATCACCTTACGAATGATGGTAGGAGTGTTGTATGCTTCAATAAGAGGTTATCTGTGGACAGCTCGCTGAGATTCATGTGGAGAGGAATGTCCGTCAGCTACCTGACAAAGGCTCAAGGAAGGAAGTTGGTTTCCTGTTTTTTGACAATAGCCCATACTTGCAGAGATTTGCAAAAATAAATGATTTAATAAATGGTTTATTTAGCAATCATCAGCCTTGCGATTTACATAATTATGTATGCTGATGAACACAAAGAAATCTGCCTATAAGGTACTTTGGAAATGTACGGAAGAAATATTTCAGCATTTTTTTGTAATACCAAATATTTAATCGTAGTATCTACAGTTAAGTCCTTGTTTTGTCTGGTCTATCCATGGGAAATTACATTAGAGATAGATTTACAATAATTCAATCTGTAATAACATTGCAATCTCTCTATATTGAAGTTTTGCTAAAATAGGTTGAAATATAAAGCAGAAATAGCAGAAATAGAGTCAGACAAAGAGCAAGTGAGAAGAAAGTACGGAACCTATTAAAAAAATTATATATATATATATATATATATATATATATATATATATATATATATATATATATATATATATATATTTCTTATATAAATAGAGTGATGCACCACACACAAAGGTATACAGGAATAACTGTTAAATCAAACCAGTAGATTTAAGTGTTATTTTGTGCTTATTGAGTCATAACTAACTTCTAATTGCAAAGCATAACTCAGAAAATTATTTGCTTTTATTTAATAGTTTCATCTTGCCATGTTTGCCAGAGATATTCATTACAATTCCAAGCACTCGTTCCTATAGGGAGGGCAAACAGGTCACTTCCTGCTATACTAACTGCATTCTCAAATATCAGCTAATAGGCCCCATTTTGAGCTTAATCATGGTCTCCATAGTTGCTATACAGACATACAGGAACCCTACTGTCTAAAAAGGCCCTCCTTCCTTCCAACAGTAATGCCCTTGGCGATGGAAAGAATCGAGGTTAAAAATATGAAACATCAGCTGACTGGTGGGGCATCTTGAATGTGTATTTGGAGTCGGACAATGCTGCAATTCCTCAGAAAACGATGAATGAATTGAGAATGCACCAGTAACACATCTGCACTTGAACAACATTTCCTTGATGCCAATACAATTACAGCTATTACCCAAACTCAAACACTTACAGCATTTAAAAGTGTTTTTCTTTTTTACATAAATTACTAATACATCAAATGAGAAAAGCTGGTTATGGGAAGTATTCAAATTCAGCTCCACTGTCATACGGGCAGCCCAAAGGCAGCTGACAGGGTTTTGAAGAGAATGTACTGATTTGCTTTATTCAGGAGAACACTAATTGTGAATTATTTGAAATCCATTTCAGAGAGAAAGAGAGAGAGTACAAGAGCTTGTCTTACCTTCATAATATGATATCCTTTAAATATCTGAGAAAAAAGACAGTTTATACATTTTCAGAAATTATCTCTATTCTACAAAAGAACTGAAAGTGATGTGTTAAAGCACTGTTTGTGTGTGCATGTCTTCCAGTGTGTGTTTAGAGGGCCCTCTAGCTGTCAACCACACTGCTAATCAACACATTCAACTACAATTAAATCATTAGAAAAGATTGGATGTTTATGGGAATTTTTTTATAACTGCTTCTGAAATAACCACTGACACAGATACATTTTTTTTAAGACTGACAGAATTAAAGATACCAAAACTAAAATATAGACCCAATTAAACTTAAACTGCATCTTAAACTGACGCCAACAAAAAACGTTTCGATCTTAAAAGAGCTTTCTTAAGAGATTAGTGGCTTTTAGTCCATGTCTTTGTTTTGAGGTTATCAATATGCTAGTGAAACTACTATTAACCAGCCAACAGCAAATCATGGTTCATGACTATGATGTAATTAAACTTCCTTACTAAAATAGTAGTAAGAAAACTGCACTCAAAGAAAAATTTTAAGGTTCCCATTTTTGTTGTGGAATAGACTAGACTAGACTAGAATAAATTACTATTATGTACAGGTATCATTAAAATAAAACTGAAAATGAAATGTTTGTGTCTAGAACAGAATTATGTCCAAAGACCATTATCATAAGACTATGGCACAGAGAAAGGACAGAGTGATGCACAAAGCTCAGAATGAGGTCATTCTTGAGCCCACTGTTCACTCAGACTCTATCAGAAGGTCATCCAGAGGCTGAGCGGCAATCAGAGCTGCTGAAATGTCTGTCTCATTGAACAGGGAACACTGGATCATCTTTTCATTGTAGATGCTGAATCTGACTGCACTATAATCGGAATGCAGTGGATTTCATCTATTCGAAGCATTAGAATCTCACACTACATTCAGCTTAAAAGGTGAAGGAACAAAAGGCCACAAATTGTCATTAAAATAACGCCATATGACCAGACTAGGGATGTCAACGATTAATCGATGATCGATTAATTGTCGATAAGAGATGCAATCGATTAAGGCTATCGATGGTCGGTTAACCTATTCAATGTTGGGCTGCGTGCGGCTCATGCGCACTCAACACGTGCGAGCGGCTGTGAGTGACGGTGACGATATATAAAAGCATCATCATTCATTCACAATGTACAAATTAAGCTTTTAATGTGATTTAAACTTTAAAGTACATTAAAATAGAAACAACATAAAAGTTCTTCAACATTAAATGCAATAGAAATGTAGTTACTAATCATTTCATCAGATAACTGTTTTATATCGTGCGCTTTGCAGGGCTGCAGGACACAGTGACAGGACAGATAGTCCATTCATTCCTACAACTTGTTAATTCATTCCTACGAATTATTAATGTGGCAATTGTCCATGTTTCATTAATTTTGTTCCCTAAATAACCAATGATTTAAGTGAAATAAGGGAACAAATTAATAAATCGAACGAATTCTTAATTCATGAAATCTTTAATTTCCCTTCCCATGTTCACCACAGTAAGAGATGCGAAAACAGTTATTAAAAGCGAAAGATAATAAAATAAACCTGGGAAATTAGAGGGTTAGACTATGAAGATTTAGGAAAAGAAACAATGCCTAAATATACTGAATTTGTGGAAATTCGTGACCAACCGGCAAACCAGAACAAAGCCGCGTAAATGAAGACTATGGGGTCCAAAAGCATGGTCGCGATCATTTTCCAGTTAACCTATTATTCCTCTAATAAACAAAGCTTTTATACCACACTTGTCATAATCAGATCTTATCATTTCTAAATAAATAATTGCTGGATTCAAAACAGCGATTAATAGGCGCTGTGACCGACACATTCCCGGAGCATTCACTGCTGTCACTAAACGGTGACGCCGAGCATCGTTCACAAGTTTCTGCATGGACCTGACTAGGGCACAGGTTCTAAGCCCTGGGACAAAATGGGATGCTTTAAGGAAAATTTATAGCCTACTAAGTAATAGGCCCAAAATAAAAATAACAATTTGTTTTCATGGTTTTTTTTTTTTTTTGTTTGTTTTTTTAAATCGGCTATGCGAAATATATCCGACTTAAATAGGCTAATTAAGATTAACGGATTTAAAACAGAAGTGTGGGCGCGTTTTTGCTCGTATGAAGAGGATCATCTTTTCCGTCTATATGCGAATGCGTGTTAAGTACAAGCCTAGTTTACATTATAAATAATATTTTAACATTCAAATACATTGCGAATATGGAAACATTTCGATTTGTGCCGAATGAGACATGAGCAATAACCTCCAAATAAATCTAGACAAAGCCGCGCTCGCTCATCCTCGTGTGCACGCATGCACTGTCACGATCTAATGCGCTGTATGCTGGATTTTTAAAAATCTGACATTTTCTAGGACAGAATCCAGCAGGATCAAATTAATGTGAGCAACTGTGTTTTGGTGCAGCAGCGCCGATGTAGTTCCCTTAATGTGCAGCGCAGTCACACGCGCTCCACATTTCGGATAATTTTATACAATAATGTCAGTTGAAAACATTGCAATTGTGCTTTAAAATACAACAACGAGCACCACAAAACCATTTAAAGAGGCGCGTTCAGCGTTCTCCGTGCGGGATTGGAAACTGTCAACAAAGTAAAATGACCTCAAAAGTATGGCGCGCTCTCTTCATTTTATCAAATGATCATAATCGCATCTATTCATTTTATAATCCTGCTACTAGCATTTTATTCAGACTAAAACCTCTTTAATTCAAGCGAGAAAGCGTTTTGTGTGTGGCTTTTGCACATCCTGTCATACCGCTGACTGCGTGCCTGCAATAGACACATTTTGCAGTATTATGGTTAACGATTAATCGATTAATTGATCGTTAATTTAAACGACGATCGATCATGGAAATAATCGAAATTTGACATCCCTAGACCAGACTTTGTAATTCTCTGATGGATTGCAAAAAAAAACTACAACAAAAGGTATAAATAAGACTGTATTTATTTCTAAAGACACTGCAGTATTCTACCAAATCTATAAAACTACAATCTGGCTTATTTTTCACCAGCTACCAGGTTTCACTCCCTGAACTGTTCATAAACACAGGCAGCATTAAAACTGGCAATATTCCTAAACCTCACATAGCACAACCGAGGAAAATAGAAGAAAGACAGACAGTAATTGTGAAAAAGAGACGAAACAAACACTGGAGCCGCATCCTTCATCGAGAACAGAAAAAATGGCAAAATTGTCACAAATGAGCAGAAGGAGGGAGCATTGGTCTATTGTGACAGACTGCGCTGTAGCTCCAGGCCTGTGCTAAGACTGACAGGTATTTGATAGAGTGAGAGCACGAGAAGAGACTGAGATGTTATCATTCATATAATCACACACTGAAACACTGGTGCCAAATTATTGTAACACCCAAAGCATTTCACACCAAGAATAAATCTAGGAAATAAAGTAAAAACTAAGAAATTGGCCAAATGTTATGCTCACAATTTAGCGGTTTGGAAAATATCTTTAAACGTTAACATCCTCATTCAATTATTTTTCCATACTTGCCATGCAGGATGAATGCAAACAGGAAGTTGCATTGGTAGATCTATCTACATGATTTTTCAGGGATGCACAATATCAGTACCACATCACTGACCATCTGCTATTTAACATTTTTGTAATTTATCACTATATAAGTATCATTGTGCTACTCAGTTTTTACATTTAAACACATTTACCTTCATCTTACGCTCACTTATAATTTCTTTCAAAACACTTATTATTTAACAACACTATTAAATGTATACTCTTCAGTCAAACTCAAAATGAATATCCATTTTTACAGTACATTATCATGTTACTTAAAACAATTTATTTTAGTTTTTAGTGTTTTACTTTTTAACTCATTTAAACAAAATGGTCTACAAAAGACGTCCATCATTTCAGACCCTTCTCAAAGCTCCCCTCTGCTTACAGTGCACAAATTCAGCCCTTTCTTAACCGCTTATCTCTCCTCTCAGCAGTCACACCACTGAGCCTGAGACACTGCCGTAAAGACTCATCACGCTGCTAACTGACAGATGCTGAACTGAGACCAGTTTTTGGGCGCAGATTCGGGTAAGAGGACTTTAAATCAATGCAATATGACACAGCTTTACAGTGGGTTACTTCAAGGCATCTGTCTATCTGTCATCATTTTATGTAGGGGTGCACCGACATATATCGGCCGATGATTAATGCACATCTCATCAGTAAAGCCGGTTCTCCAATCAGCGGGTAAAGTTAACAACAGCTCCGTTTAGTAACAGCTGCTTTATAGGAAATCAATCACCTGATGGCATTTACCGCTGATCTATGGACATTAATCATAGGCCGATATATATATCGTGCACCCCTAATTTTATTTACCCTCATGTTGTTCCAAACCTTTATGACTTTCCCCTGTGGAAAACAAAAAGAAGATATTTTGAAGAATGTTTTTTCCGTATTAATTTAATCCCATTGCCTGTTTGTATCTAAAAACCACCAAGGTATTTTTTCTAAATATATTCTTTTGTGCAGGGTTGTTATGATTAACTAAACTAAAACCATACTTAAAAAAAAAGAAAGAAAGAAATTAAATGAAAAAAATATATATATAATTTCAGCTAGTTGCCAAATCAAAAATTCTCAAAGTTAATGTTTATTTAAAACTATAAAAACTATATATATATATATATATATATATATATATATATATATATATATATATTAAAAATCTAATTAAATGACAAAAACAAATAAAACCTATAATGTAATAATTTAGCTATTTAGCTAAAATAGCTATTAAAGTAAAATCAAACTATAAAAAAAAATCTATAGTACATCCTTGGATGATGTGATATCTGTAAGAATGGTATCTCCCAGAAATATATTCCCAAAAGTAAAAAAAAAAAAAAAAAATTCACCATTAAAAAGAAATCAGTCAGACAGAAATATCTCATTGTTGCTATATGCGTTGACCCTGTCACTCTGCACTATAACAGAATGAAACCCTCAGCTGTTCTAAAGCAGTAAGAAGCGCATGGCCACTGCCAATCAATAGCAATAATAACAGGGAAAAATGTCAACATGTCACAATACTGGTTAAAAGCGGCCCAGGATAATTGATCTAATGAATAGCCCAGAGGAGACAGACCCTGAGGCCTGGTGTAGCTGAATAAATCCATATTCCACTCATCATGTCCAGGATTACACCTGACATTTCCAGTGCTCTGGTTGGACTGCACTTCAGGTCGGACAAACTGGATCTTCTTTACCAAATTTTCTTAATGCAATTCTTGACAGAGTCATGGTTCACCAGTGCAGGCAAAACATTAATCTATAAGCCATCACAGTCAACAATCATCTATGAATATCAGATTACAAGACTATCAATGGTACAAAGATTCAGATTTTAATAAAGGTGATACAATAGATATGAACAATAAATATAATTCAACACTGTATTACAGACAACATACAGAACTAACAAATATTGCTACTTACTATGCAATCACATAATAATTGCTGTTAATAGTGTTCATCGTCTGGTTGACTACGTCTTGTATACATTTTACAGAAAATTCCTGTTAACAAGTATTCTACAACTACCACCCAAAAGCTTGGGGTCAAGACTTTTTTTATGTTTTGCTAGTCTCTTATTTGATTAAAAACATAAAAAAACAGTAACATTCAGTTGTTTTTATTTAATTCATTTTAACATTTAAATCATTCCAGTGGTGGCATCTTCCTTTACAGCAGTCATTACTCCAGTCTCCAGTGTTCAGATTCTTCAGAAATCATTGTAATATGCTGATCTGCTGGTGTTTATTATTTACAATGTTGAAAACAGTTTTGCTGCTTAATATTTTGGTGGAAAGTGGAATCCATAAAATATCATTCTTAAAGAAATCTTACAGACCCGAGATTATTTAAAAATATATTCCACGCTCAGTTTGTAAAAAAAATGTTGATTAAAATTAATTTTCACACTTGTCCGAAATATTTTTCTTATATTAAGTGAAATCATGAATGATAAAAAAGTCAACTAATTATCAACCCCCAATTGATATGAAACACCTCCTCCATGTATCCGAAATATTAGGCTACCTGAAACAGGTGACTAGCCTACTGTACCTAATAATACATTGCCAATATAACCAGCACTAGTGTTCATTAAGTAAAAATATCTGCACTTAATACATAATATTGGTAGAAAGCATCACAGACATATTCTACTAATAAATCTTTGCAGCGCACTAAACTTGCATTGTTTGTGTTTTGTTATTGTTTTCAGTTCACCATGTGAACAGAAACAGTCTGACAACGATACACAGCCACTAACGCGACACACTCATGGACTGTATAAAAACACACTTAACTCAACATAACAATCCAGCAGCGAACACAACATTTATACCGGGTTATTAAACATGCAGACTGGTGTTACATTAGTCACAACGCTTTGTCCGCGAGGAAGAAAACACTGTGATTGGCTTGAAATTACTGTTTATGGTCTCTTTCGTATTGCCATGAGCATTTGTCCTGCAAAAACCGTGCACAAATGACTTTTATCAACATTTTAATAATGATACGGGAATCCTAAGCACTTGCCAATACATAACACACCTGGCACTCACAATGCAACACAACATTTCAAGCCCACTCTCCAGGTCCAATCGCAAATGAGACCCTCACGCTATGCTACGAAGCTAACGCAGTTATAGCAATTATTACAGCAAATATAAAATGTGAATTCTTAACCAGGAGTAATACTTACCGTATTCTTTTCATCGGATGTCTCCAAAAACGCGGCTTCTTGATAAACACCCAGTAATCCGCAGTGTTTGGCTTGGGTTTGTAACCCGTGCTAGCGCTGTTTGTGGGTCTGTCCAGACTCCGTGGGGTCTGTAGTGGATCTGAAGCCGGAATCCTCCCTATTGCTCTCACTCTCCCTGCTGCTAGTAATGACCGATTTGCGAATGAATCATTATGTTGAATCAATTCTTTTGAATCATTTTGTAAAACCGATTCTCTAAGCTAAAGTGAATTGCATGCTAACTACAAATAACGACATATAGCCTATGCGACAGGTAGGAGCAGTTATCTGTCAAGCAGTAAAGACTTGACATTTTTATAATATCTGTATTTGTAATGTGTATCTTTGTTCTCATTTTTTAATAACAAAGATAAAATAATGACAAAGATTTTCATCCATGCACTTTGGCCTAAATATCTGCCACACTCTTTCATATTTTATTACCTTAAAAGGCTTTATAATAGGGAAATTAGTTTGGCTGTGATGCTCAAACAAACAGCTTGCAAAATAGAAAAACCAACATGACAAAGAATCAGGATAAAATCATGGTATTTTCTAAAAAAAAAAAAAAAAAAAAAATTGTTCGATTTTTATTATATCACCCAGCCCTGTGGGAGACCAAACCCATAGACTCCAACCCCCCATAAAATAATAAAAATATTTGCCTATGGCAAGCACCACTAATAATTAAAAAAAATATGAAACTATATTTAAAAAAAGTTATGTTGCCTCTGCTAATCATATCATAATTGAAATTCTTATAGTTTTACAAAAATAGCTTTTATTTCAACTCTCTAAATCTCCTGACACCCTGTAGCCGAATATATTTCTAGGCCTACGTGTTTACATTTATTCATTTAGCAGACACTTTTATCCAAAGCCACTAACAACCAGAGAATAACATTCAAATACTGTTCTCATACTGTTTAAATGAGCATATCAAAACATTTTTTTACCTGGGGCCGCATTCACAAAGAAACTTATAAGAGGCTACAAGTAGCTCCTAACTGGTGAATTTAAGAGAAACTCCTACAAATAATGACTGCTAATGTGTTTTACAATGAGTAATTCACGAAGCATTTCAGCCCTAAAAGTAGCATCTACTTCTGGACCAGCTTAAAAGAAGAAACAAATTAATTAACCTCCTCTCTATACAAACGTAATGTAAGATTCATTTAAAGAACTCTCTTGTCCTTCTCGGTAACCTACTTGTGTAACACGTCTTCTCACAAGCAAACACCTGTCACTCATTATCAGGCAAACACCGTGATCTGTTATATATATGAATCTGCCATATCTGTTGACCTGGTTTAACTTTTATGTGACAGCCCTATAGTCTAATAGGGGCCCTGTGTCTATCTCTGGGTTCCTGGCTTAGAAAAAGATATGCATTAAAAAAGATTGTGTGTAATATAGCTTAATTTTGTGCCGATATTTTCAATTTTCTATGTTGCCCCCCCAAACAAGCCAAATGCCCCCCCAAACATGACATCCTGGTAACCCCTCTGCGTAGAATTCTGGGAACTTTGGATTGACGTCTCAAAAGAATTGATTCATTGAAACGAACGATTCAAACGAACCGATTTGCTAAATGAATCATGTTTTCCAACGCTGCAGTTCTGAATTGCTCGCTCCAGTATGGCTGAATCGGCCTCAGGCTGCCCAGCAATAATACAAATATTAAGTGAGGATAATTTGCTTTTGGAAAAAATAAGCTAGGTATAGTTACTGGTACAATAGACTATACATTATATGTACTGAATGTGGAGTTGACTGTGATTCATTTGGCAAATTAGTGGTGTACTTGTCAACTTGATCCAAGAATGTCCTCAAAAAAATGTTTCTTTGACATCAAAATGAATAAGATCCATGAATACGGTTTGTTATTTTGCTTCTCAATTATACAAATTCATTCTTATGCCACGCACAGCAGCTCTGAAAGGATTGCTGCACGCCTACACACACACATACACACACTCCAGGGACTTAGGGACAGGATGGATGTGTGCTGGCTTTGTCTTCCAGACACATCCCCAAAATTCCTTCCAATTACATCTGACAGTTAGATGGCTGACCCCAGGGTCAGAATGTTACACATCAGCCAATCACTGCTCTCTGCATGGGCGGCAAAAATCCAGCCAAGGGCCCCTTCTGCTAACACCTCCAGAGTGAAAAGCGCTGGTCCAGAATGGCTCCATGTTTATTAATTCATATTTATTTGAATATTAAAGGGAAGCACAAACTCCACAGTAATTATTGCTATTTAAAGACTTGACATTAAATAATCTGCTTTCAAGGGGAAAGGAGGGCTGATCTAGGAGGAGATTGTATATTAAAAAAATAAAATAAAAAGACCACAACAAAATATGATTTTAAAGCACATTTATCTCATGTTTCAATAATTGATAAGAAAAATATTCTTTAACCTGTTAACTGTCACTTGTGTTTTTGAAGATAGACATGAATGTGCATGATACAAACCTAAATTTTTATAATTCATGACTGAAAACATTTTGTAACATGATTTTGATGTACCATTTACATGCTAATGCAATGTCTGATTTTAAAATGGGTTTTGAAGGATGAATTTTGAGATTTTATGTTTTCAAGTGATATATAACTTCTGATGATTTCTAAAATGTGATAGAGAAAAAGGCAACGAGGAAGTCTTTTTTTTAAAACAAAGGTCAAAGCCTCTTTTTGTAATGTAGATTTCTGAGGGTGCACTCTTGTCATAAATTCATCTATTACTTTTCATACATAATGTTTAACAATAAATATTGGTAAAATATATATTTTGGAGTCTAAGACCTTAACGATATATAGTTTGTCAAGATTAGATTAGATTTGATTGTAATATAGTATAGTCAATGTAGGCGTCCCGTATACGGGACGGGGTGACAGTTAGCAGGTTAATAAATATTATTTCTTTTTTTTCTTATTGCTGAATAAATACAAATTCTCATTATTATTATTGTAATGCAAAATGTAATACATTATTTCAATCATATTTATACATTATTATTTATAATATTTAAAACCAAGGGCACTATTACTGATGTTGTACTGAATTTATTCTAAAAATAGTGTAACAGGTTGGACAGTATAATTACATTACTACAGTAATATTCTTTGCATGCAGTAATGAGACTTTTAGGGAAAGTGTGCTTAACTGCCAATAAAATATCATCAAAATGCAAGCACGATTTAAGCCAGGCCTATAATATAAATGCTTTATTATTGTTTTATTTGTATTTACTTTTTACTTAATGCAATTATAAAAAGGAAATAAAAAGACATTTTGAGACCAAATACAACCCAGGCATTTCTGTGTGAGATTCCCCCAAAACATTTCTGATATAAAATAAATACAGATCTGCAATTACAAAAAACCAAGACAGTAGGTCCATCAAAGAGGGTATCATACAATCTTACAAGCCACTCCAGAGACACCACGAGGACTGGCACACCGTTCCACAATCTACTTATTACGGCTGCAGTCCATCTTCAGGCAGTGCTGCTGGTTGGTCCTCAGTTCCCTTTGATCCAGGACTTTACAGGAAATTGTGTACATGGCAACTCCACAAACCTCAACAGATTCTATATTCAGCTCTCTTGGAATAGAAAACAGCTTTCAAAAGACCGAGAGCTTTTAAATGAATCCAGAAAGATATAATAAACTGTTGTTTACATTTTACAACCACAAGCTATACAGAAATATATATTTCCAACGAGACCGTTGAGATCTGAGCATTCTTAACATAGGACTATTTGTAGAAAGAAATCCTTGTAGTAGTTGTTTCAATCCCTAATGTATCTTAATACATATTTGCAATTTTCAGGATTTTTCTAGTTGGTCCTCACATTACCATCATTGGCTAACTCTAATCAAAACCAGTATAAACAGCTCTACTTACCAAAACTTAAAGGGATTACATAGCACATTTTAAAGGGCAACTGTGAATATATTTCTTCCCCTGTGCTGTGAGCACTGATTAACTATTTGCATGTCACAGATCATGATGCCCCCGTTTATAAAGCTGAAAACTTAAAAACTTTTGTTGGGTAAGCTTGCTTAATCTACTCTCCAGATGGCAATTTTGCCATCACTTTTTGCAGAGCCACTGAGTATGTATCGGTCCTCTGCTGAGAAAAGAGTTTGAACAGTGTCTTCATGAGCCTCCAGCTCCTTCTCAACCTTCAGGCTCTCAGAGTCCAACACAAAGATCTTCCCCACAACCTTACTGAGGCCGGACCCCCCGTTACAACCAATCCAGACCTAGAGAAAGAGAAAGAAGAGACCACGTTTTTTCTTCCAGTGTGCTATATGCTCACATTTCATCCAAGCAAACAAAAAGAAATGACTACTGTTCAAAAGTCTGTGGTCATTAAGATCTTTTAACATTTTTGAAAGAAGTCTTTTATGCTTACCAAAGCTTCATCTATTTAATAAAATTACAGTATCGTGGAATATTTTAAACTTAAAATAACTGTTTTTTTATTTTAAGCAATTTATTCCTGTGATGGCAAAGTTTAATTTTCAGCAGCCATTACTCCAGTCTTCAGTGTCACATGATCCTTCAGAAATCATATGCTGATTTAAGTGTTTAGGAATTAATAGCATTTGAAAAGTTCAAAAGAAAAGCCTTTATTTAAAATAGAAACATTTGAAACCTTTTTTTTCTTCTTAAGATTTCATTTCAAATTCCTGAAAGTATGACCATGGAAATGACATGTAAAATGTAACATCTTACCTGATCCTTCACTCTGATCATACAGGTGACCCCACTGCAGTTGGGGACTGTGACCTGTTTAGGTGCTTTTACGGGGTCACTGGAATCCCATATACAAAGCTCTGCTGAGTCAGTGAAACTTGTCCAGATCTGTCTTTTCTATAAAAACACATAACAAGATCCTGAGATCAATCATTATATCTGAGCACATTATAATTTTATGCAATTCACACCATTTAGTGGCATGGCTGACCTCTCTGCCTGTCTGGGTGTCAAATGTGTTTGTGCAAACAGCATGAAAAGGCAAAGGAAAACTACACACTAAAACAGCATAAAGTCATACACAGAGATCCCATAAATACTCATTCATTAAAATAATAAATAAAGATTTATAACTTAAAACTGGCTTTTTTATACATCATATATGAGTCTTTATGAATAATAACAGATGTTCTGTCCATATATATTTTAGGATGGGGGATAATCATGTTTGGGGGTCATATTTGGTTACAGCTGATACTGTGAGCGGACCATGAAAATACAAACCTCCATAAACAGTGTGAAACTGCTGAAGGATGTGGTTTTCACATCATCTGGGAGGGAAATCTTACAAAGCAGATCTCCACGGGGACTCAGCCTCATGACACAATCCTTGGCACCTTCACAAGCAATAAACACATGCTAAATTGAAATTAAGTAATGTATAGATTGCTAATATATTCAATAACATTCAATAATGTTAAAGGGGTCATGCGATGTTGCTAAAAAGAACATAATTTGCGTATTTGCAATGTGTTCATGCGGTTAAAAAAACACATTATTTCCCATATACTGTACATTGTTCTGTTGCTCCTCTATGCACTGCCTTTCTGAAACATGTTGATTTTTACAAAGCTCATCGGTATGAAAAGTGACGTGTGCTCTGATTGGCCAGCCATTCAGTGCATTGTGATTGGCTTAATACCTCAAGTGTGTGTTGGAAATGTTATGCCCCTTACCTAACTGAGATGCCGTGTCCAGGCATGACCAGACAAAATCAATAAAACCCATTATATACGAGCCATTTGTTGCATCCAGTGGGGACATAATTACTTATTATAATGACTTTTACTGTCTTTTTACATGTTGCATAGCATATCATGCCATGTAAACATAAAAACATTGTCTGCATTTGTGATCAGAGAAACGACAAACAACAAACACTACTCTACACTGTTGAAAACTCACTTTTGAATCATCAGTAGCAAATCCTTTGAATATGTAAACATGCTTACAGACTGTGAGTCAGAAGCACCTTACGTGTTACGACGAGCCATTTCAGGTAGCCATGGTTGACTCTTAACTTTTATAAATAATATCTCTTTGGATATGAAACTTTAGTCTTTGCAACTTTACATATCTTCTTTATGCACCAATAAATTGTAACGCTCCAAAGAGAAAGGAAAAACTGAAATCACATTATATGACCCCTTTAAGCTATCCATTGGCAAAATAAATAAATAAAAACAAAAAATTGGCCACCTGAATGCTTTTGTAAAATGTAATATGTAAACATTTTACAGTATGTATTGGACCTTCTGGTTAACAACAGTTTTGGACAGTTTTACCAAGCTCAAACTTACCACACCATAATTCGTCATTGTTAATCTGAATGGACTGCAGTCTGTCACAGGACAGATGAAACTGTCTCTTCACCTTCAGAGAGGGGACGTCCCAAACGATCACAGTGCCATCTGCACTACAGGAATACACCTGTGCTTGGCTTGGAGAGCACATCAAAATGAAATTGTATATGGCCAAATATACAAAAAGTACCACAAACAATGCTGCCACCTGATGGGAACACTTTTAATTGTATTTTTGGAGTAAATAATATTTTTCTTAATTCCTTTATCTATATAACAAACCAAATATGTGTTTTTATATATATATATATATATATATATATATATATATATATATATATATATATATATATAAAAACACATATATGTACATTCTACTAAAAATATAATAAATTCCAAAAAAAATGTATATATATATATTGCAATGCAGTCGGTCTAATCCAACCAGTCTAATCCGGCCAGGATACAGACCCAGTGAATGATGTTAATGTCTAGTACTCACCCTGGTCTGTTCTCAGGGTTCAGTTTCTCCAGGGCAAAGTCTGTGACCTCTCCACGGTGCTCAGTCAGCTGTTTATGGCACAACATACTGCGAATGTTAATTATGTAAATGACGGAGTCCTGAGAACCAATCCACACCTGCTTCTGGTCCAATCCCATCATGCAGTTCTGGGCACCAAAAAAGAAAAAAAAGACTACTGTGTGAAATCTGTTTTGAGATATAGACTGCAATTTTCCCTCTTCCACAGATCCAAAGAAGTATAAGAAGTATAAGACAAAAGCTGCAAACATTATGGCAAGGTGATTGTACAATACATGATATACAATTTACTGAGGTCCCTCAGGCCCCACTTGAACAACACATTCTCAACAACTGCAGGGTCACTAAATAGATTTCTTAAATTAAACTTTTGATATTGCTGATATCAAGTACTTTTCTATCATCTTCAATATATTAAATCAAAATCTTAAAATATATCAGTATATTAAATCTTAAAATCAAACAGCAGCATCTTACCAGTCGAGATTCTCCTAAATGAATACAGTTTTGCATCAGGGACCAACTGACAGCATCAAACACAACCACTTTCCCACAGCTGAGAGCACACCAGAGCTTGGGGTTTCCATCCACATCTCTATTTAACTGACCTGGAAGATGTTAAAAAGAATGATTTAACATGAAATTTAACACAAGCAGTTTATATAAATCTTACATAACACAGATGCTTACACAAATAAAGTTTATATTTATAACTGGAAAAAAAAATTCATTTGATTACATGCATATGCTCAATTCATGCAGTATGTAGATTTGTCCAGTATGATTCACTTTTCAGTCTGAAAAAATAACCTGAACTGAAATAATGTATATCATAATCTGACAAAGTCTATCAGGGGACAGATTAGACAGGGCAAACCCAGACATATCTTTTCTATTTCACCAAAAACTCCTGCATGCAGACCTGGAGTGTAGAGTAAGACATCGACAGACTGAGGGAGCGTCATGTTCTGGGACGGATTGATCTTGTGTTTCAGAGTCTCTGCTGTGGGTCTGGGGATGATCATGGGGACTGTGGGAATGAGGACAAGATACTTTAATTCAACTGTCTTGTCTTCATCATGCAGTTGTTCTTACAGGTAGGGAGTGAGACACACCTTCTTGTCGCTGCTTTTCAAAATAGGCCAGTTTGGAGGCAGCACAAATAGCCTTCGGTGTCTTTAAACATCCCACCACTGCATCCATAAGCAGGACATTGGTCAGGGCCTGCTGCACACACTGGGGGTCCTGATAAACACAAGAGACCACAGAACACAAACTAAAGTATTTTGTGCATTTGTAGTTTAGACATGCATTGATTTTGAAAAGGAATAACAGTCATCGTCTCAAACAAGAAAAGAGAAACAAACTTGAATCGTTAATAAAAAATTAAAAACAGCATATTGTTTATCATAGATGTTTATCTAATGGCAGTAAATGGGAATGAACTGGTAGGCCATATCAAAGGATGTGTATGATTTTCAAAACTATTACTCCCTAAACAACACCCTGTTACCGTACCGTAACAATGAATGGACGCAAATTCAGCTTTGCCATTACATGAATAAATGAAATTGAAAAATAGAAAATAATTGTTCTAGAAAATTTTCATTTTATATTTCATGTTTTGACTCCAGTTTGAGATATTTGACAGTACAGGTGAATTTGACCTTATGGTTGTCTGCCATCATTCTCCCAGCCCACATCTCCTTGATCATCAGGTTCCACAGTTCACTCTCAGATTTTAAATTAGCCTCAAATATTTCCTTCCTTAGGCTGTTCTTGATCTTTAGAGAGGGGATCCTCAAAAGCGGGGCAACGGAGAGGTTCACTTCCTGGGTTCACAGGATTCATACGGTTACCACAAACACTATTTTCTCATTTAATTTTAAAAGGAATATTACAGCTTATAGGTATAAAGACTCACAAACCTCAATGTCCCTAAACTTGGCAATCTCAACATATCGACATCTGCCTGTCAGCAGGAAGAGCCTCTTTTGAGTCATGGCAATTCTGCCAGCACCATAACTGGTCTTCACAGGGCTGGACAGCTTGTACACACACTCATTGTTGTCTAGACATTCCAGGACCTCAGCAGGCAGGTCAATGTCCTGTGCTCCTGCCTCGGCCTGTTTACAGAAGCTATAAAACACTCTGAACATCTCTGGATGAATATGCTTCGGACCACCTGAGAAGAACAAACATATTACAATAAAATATTTTACACAACACTAGCAGAATATTTTTATTTTCTTTTTCAGATTTTTTTTTAAATTAATTTGTATTATTGTATTTTTGTTAAAATGTATTCAAAATATAGTTTATGATTAAACACTACAAGTCTTAGAATTGTACAGTTTGAAAATTAAAGGTACAGTGTGTAAATTTTAGCGGCATCTAGAGGTGAGGTTGTGAATTGCAACCAATGGCTCAGTCCCCCGCTCGCCCCTCCCTTGAGAGAAGCTACCGTGACCGACACAGGTAAAGATGTCATCGGTAAAGACATCAGAGAGCAAAGGTAAATCAAGGACTTATTTTTACTTAATTATTCAATAAATTGATACTATGTTAATGTACTTGTTCATCATTGTGTCAGTGTTTTATTCGCAAGAACAACAAAGTGACGAAACACGCTCTGTTGAACAGTTTGTCCATTTAGGGCTACTATACAAACATGGTGGTGGCTTCCATGGAAGGGGACCCGTGGTGTATGTAGATAGAAATTACTCAATCTAAGGTAATAAAAACATAACGGTCCATTAAGTAAGGTCTTTATACACATCTGATAACATAGTTATGTATATTATATTGCATTTCTGTAGATAGATCGTTGTAAATATTACACATTGCACCTTTAATATTCATTAATAGCCTGAGGTTTGCCAAACATTAAGTATAAACTATAGAATACAGCAAAGCTATAGAAGACAGCAAAGTACCAATAAATTAAATATTCTATCTCTATTATCTCTATCCAAAAATTCTATGTCTATTACTTACCGGTATGGTACAAATATATTGCGTATCTTTAATGGTTTTATACAATGACACAGTACAGCTTAAACTTACCAACTATGAGAGCTTCAAACAGTCTCTGTGAAGTGGCCATGTCCCGCACAATACCAGACTGCTGAGTGCACATCACAAACTCCTCCAGCTGCATAGGGGTCTTGGGCAGCTCAAACTTCTTCACGTGATAGTCTGATCCCTTATGCTCGCTTTTTTCATTGTTCTTCACCTGACAGATGAGCCGCTTGAGCTCAGATCTTTTCTCTACCTGGACTCTATCCTCTATCTGCAGAGAGTCCATCAGCGTCTTCACCAGCTCTCCAGGAAAAATCGCAATATCTGTTTTGTAGAGGTTCTGGAAGTCGCTGAGGGCATCCAGTCGCTTAGAGCTCAGCATGTTGATGAGGCCGCGCAGGTAAAAGTATCTTGCTAGCAGGGAGGAATCATCAAGTGGGGTGGCTGATATGGCTTTGTTCAGCTGGAGGATAAGATCTCCAAAGTAATGGAGTACATTGGGGTAGTTCAAGGGAGAAGGGAAATCTGGGAGCTGGAAGATCTTGAATGGCCTGACTGGAGTATTCAAAGCTTTTGGGATAAGGAATTTCACAAAGACGGTCAGTAACATAAATATATTATGATAATCTGTAAATACAAAACAGCATTACAGTACTGCAGCTCTCTTACGCTTTCCAGGAATGATCTTAGTTGGAGACATCTTTTTGAGGAGAGTCAGGTGTTTCTTGTTGTCCAGGTCAGGGAGACTTGAGCCCAGACGTTTGCTCAAACCGCTCTCTAAAGAACCATTTCGCAAAACTATTTCCTTTATGGTGGGTCTGCGGGAGTAATCCATCGATCTACACAATCTACAGAAATGAATAACAAATTATATATATATATATATACTGTCACTTTCAATCAATTTAATGCTTACAAAAATCACTAAACATTTCAATTATTAATGTGTGAAATATGTTATTCTAACTTGGCAAAGACATTTGTTCGAAAATGACAACACAGCTTCAACTTACTTTTGGTCTTCTGTCTGAGTACTGAGCTCCATTTGGGTAAATTTGTCTCTTTTTCCATTCAAACGTTCTTTCAAAAAGGAGTGGAAAATGTGTGTTTCCAAGACCTGTCATGAATAAAAAGCCACCAGTCATTCTATTCTATTTTGAATGTTTGTAGACCAGACATATTATTAAATTGAAAGCCACCTTTTTGTAGAATTGTTTGTCGTCTGGCTCCCTGGTCTTCAGAAACTCATCAGTGTTAAAGATTCTGTGTTCGTAATTAAGGTTATCACTGACATCTCTGGATAAAGAAACATTTCATTACACATGTGTAGAAGATAGAAAAATCAGGTCTAGTTTCCTGCATAGGTTCTTACTGACCTAAACATGTTAACGATGAGCTCCAGGGTGATGTTTTGTATTTCCAAATTGAGCCTGTGCTGCCACTGTCTTCTCTGCATCCGCAGCTCATAAAGACTGCTACATATTCTCTGATGAACCATTTCCAAGTCATAGTGTAATTGAAGACCTTTCCTTCTACATGAAGATCCAGCAAACCAATTACAATTCTGACAAATACATGACTGAATACATTACGAACATATAATGGGACCTGGGGCCTATACCATGAAACTGGTTTAGAGTTCAGTTTAGATTGTGACCTTATAGTAAATCAATCACACATGGAGTGTAGGATTAGTTGAGGTGACGAGAAAGTTGATGATCAGCATCATGGTACCAACAAAGCCTGATTGGATGATTTGGATTTGTCAACTTGAGTTTGTTAAGCTACTATCATTGTGCAGGCCCCTGGTCTCTGTGAGTTTATTAATATCTTGTATATTTTGATTACTCCAGTAGAATAATGTTTCTTACCGACACTTGAAACGCTGAGCAGCTGCCTGCGGGATGTCTGGGACGTCAACATAATGACAGCCAGAGCAGGACACAGTTCCCTCATCAATATTGATCAGAATCAGGTCATCTGTTATCTGATAAACAAAATCCTGAATTAAAGAACAGCTGAATGAGTTAATAGAGACCATTATTTAGGCTTTACCTTGGCAACGTCCTCATAGTGGCTGATGTGGCATCCCATGAGGAAGGTAGTTGGGGCCATAACAAAGTCAAGCATCTTGTGGGACAGTATAGGCACCAGTGTGTGCTGCCAGTGCAGGGGCCAAATATACAACATGAAACACTCTATGATCAGAGTAAGTTTGGCCCAGTCTGAGGAAAAGAACACCATACGCTGCTCTGTGAGTATACTGGCAATGATCTGCAGGGGAACAGAGACATATAACATTTTTTTCAATGTGATGTGGACCAAAACATTCATTAACATTTTTGTTTCGTCAAAACGTTGAAAAAAATTTTTTTTATCTAAAATTGACTGGTTGTGATTTCCAGACCGTCTGTGTTCACACAAACTGCTAACAAAGAAAACCCCTCAATTATTTTTATTTCCGCATTAAGTCATTTATGTTTGAGACCTGCAGCAGCTCTCTAGACTTGAAGCAGAAGAGCGGAAGATGCAAGTCCAGGTCGATAACAGGATGGTTTTTGTCTTCTCTGGATGGAAGGACAATCGTCAGAGGGCTTAAGGTGAATGCCTGACATAACAAATAATATAAATACTTCACATGTATTATGCATGTTGTATTATGCATAGACTTTTTTGCACAATGACAATTTTATTTCAGTTCTCCAACTCTGATAAACTTTAGATGTCTAAAAGAACCCACCACATACAGCTGGCCAGGAGGAGGGACTGGGACTAGAGCCAGTTTAGCAGAAAATTCCTTCACTTGCTCTTCCATATCAGTCATTTGACAGACTTTGAGCTGACCTAAGAGGCTGCGGATGGGAGAGAGAAAACTCAGGAAATGGAAGAAAAGGTGGTGTGTGTGTCATTTTGGATGTAAGAATGCTTTCTCCTAGATCAGTTTAATATGCAAAGAAAACTATTTGTAGGTAATTCTCTAAATTGTGTGAATACTGTGGGTCTAAAGTGATTTCAAAACAAGCTCTGTTTTTACAATAATTCAAATATTTCAAATATATGTGTTGTATGTGTGTTTCGTATAGTATAGACAAACTGAGTGCTTTATGAAGACAGAATAGCAGAATCTAGTACTGCTGATAAGTCTCTTGTCATATATTCTCCTATTCCTCTTAGCCCGGTCTCTATATTTATCTAAAGTACACCATCATCGATAATGATAAGAAAAATTTAAAGGCGGGTGTTATGAGTGACAAGCAGACAGCCAACATAACACACGAACACATGCTGAGTGTCGTGCCTGCCTGCGAAGATCAGACTGAATTAAAAAAAAAGGTATATTAGTCAAAATTAAAACTAATTTGCATTCGAATGCAAAAATTGTTTATTTGAATTTCAGATGTGGCTCAGGGAGCATTATCAGCGGTGCACGAGATAAGGTGATGGTGATGTAGGCTAAGTGTAGTTGTAGATTTTGTTAGTCTGTCCAGTTAAGCCCACAAGATGCTCCGATGTTGCATTTTTCATTTAAAGTATTTGAGAAATATAAAAGCTCAGTGCAGAGAATATATTGTTTGGCCCGGCGCCAAAGTAAACGGCTTGAAACCAAGATGATGATGTTTGTTCATATTGTTAATGCAATTTATTAAATTATATTTGATTTCTAAATATAAGATTAGATGATATGCACTTTTTTATAGACAGCCTTTATATCATTGCATTGAATAAACAGTATAATGAGGTTCATTATTGTGCTCATTTCGCCCTCCTGTGGCTTCAGGATAATGGTCAGATGTTTCTGTCATGTGGAGGGGTAAGGAGGAACTCAAGTGCAGACAGGATGTACCAAACACAGGATTTATTAACACAAAAAGGGGTAAACAAAACCCACGAGGGGGAAAACAATGACTAGGGTAGACACTAAATAACTTAACAAGACACGATAAACAAAGACTCGAAACACAAGAACACTAACTACAAATAAACAACAACAGGTCTCACAACGTCTTCTTCCAAGGGCAACACTGAGTAACAATATTTCACAGGAACAAGGAGTAACACATATCACAATGTGGAACAATCACAATGAGGAACAATGAACCGACAAAAGACAGAGCACACTAGGGGATCTAAATAGGGGAACTAATTAAGACACAACAGGTGGCACAGATAAGGCAGTCACGACAAGACTAGGATAACAAGGGGGCGGGGCAAGGGGATGAGACAACACAAGCACATGGCCCAAAGACAAGGCCATATGATCCTGCCTCAAGACTAGAGAAAAGTCAGGACATGAAGGCAGAATCATGACAGTTTCCTTAAACTTATATTTAATCTGCATAGAAAATATAAAAAAGGAGATATTTGTTTCAGATTTTATTTTGTTATTTTGTTTTATTTGTTATTTTGTTTAAGAGAAAAATGTTTTCTTTTTAAATGGAAAATACAGCGGTTCAGTTTAAACCTTTTTTCTACTGCTCTCTATTTAAGAAGGGTTATAAAAGAGTTTCAATAATTATTGAGTGATACCGAAATGAAATATTATATTGTGATACATTTTTTTGCTATATTGCCCAGCCCTATATTCTCCTTTGTTTCCCAAATATTTCCTTTTTTTTAGTACATGTGAATAAATGTCTTGAATCTTACCTAGACAGACAGTCCTTGAGAGCATTGTAATATGGGTGTTTTGATATAACACATATTGCATAACCAATGTAGAGTTGTGGAGACTTGTGGCGTCCATTCTGCATTCCTTCCTGTATAGCAGGGTTTGAAACAAAATATTTGAATATGTCAGTGCCTTAATCAAAAGAATATCAACTGAAAAACCACCATGTAGTCTGGAAAGTACTTCCCATTGCAGTATCAGTTTCATTAATCAATGGTATTAGTTTGATATTGTGATATTAGACAAATGATATTCATATGAACGTGTGTGTGTGTGTGTGTGTGTGTGTGTGTGTGTGTGTGTGTGTGTGTGTGCTCTTGTTTTTGTGACATATCAGGACACAACTCTGTATAATGACATGGGTATGACACAGGTATTACAAGGAGAGTGTGACTTATGAGGACATAACCCATGTCCCCATTTGTCCTTTGTCCTAACATGACCTGTGTCTACTTTAAATAACCAAATAGGACATATTAATATGTTACTATTTTAAACACATATTCAATCCACAAGATGCAAAACAAAAACAAAAAGAAAAAAAAGCTGTAAATCAATTGCCTAAAATTCAATAGAAAAGAGAATATTTGCATATTCAGTATTTGCATATAGGTCTCAATACTTGCACTGTTAGCAGGAACATTCACTTTGCATTTGACTTCATTTTGCCTTCTTTTTTTAAAACATTTTTGCTAATTCAAGCAGAATAACTGAAAAATGTTTACCATTAAAATTAATAGGAATAACTGCAAAAGTGTTCACTAAACTGGAATTGTCTATGAACAGATGAATAATCTTAAAGTTGTTAAATAAATCTTAAGTGTAATCTTAAATGTTATTAGCCCAGAGAGTAATAAACTTTAATAAAAAGTTCAGCACAGGTGTTATATAAATATAAAAAATGAACCTTACTTGTATTGATCTACTGTACTGGAGAACTACTCCATGAGACTGGTTTCCAAACACGTCAGTGAAGACTAGGAAGTGAAACTGTTCATCCTTTTGCTCCTTAGTTATCTGAAAACCACCTGATTTAAAAGAAAGAAATGAATATTTTTCTAATCGAATCATTCTAAACTAAAGTTACAGCTACTGTGAACTGAACTACAGTATTAAACATTTACAGCATTGCAGTCAGTTAAAACAATTATTATTATTCTCTTATATTGTTGTGTGCTGACCATTGGAACAAATCCTATAGAGATGTTTCTGAAGTATTACACTATGTAATCTATTGAGATCTGCATGGAACAGGGTTTCAGCAGAATGCACTGATATGATTCAACAACCAGACAAGCTTTTGCACACAAAAGTTTCACCTGGAAAGCAGAGTTGTGGCAGCGCCAGGTCCAGGTATTTGGGAACACTGACTTCCTCTGTGGTTTCTTCTTTGGGGTTGCCAGCCTTAATAACAGGCCTATCATTTTTCTTCTTATTGAAGAAGTGCTGTTGCTGGGTCTGGCTTAGGTTTCTCACGGCTGGTTCACTGAGATTCTCTGTAGACACAAATGGAGGTGCGTGGACCTGCAGGACCACAGGATCGAGCAGTGGTAGAGGACTTTCATTCACCTGCAGCAAAGACTGGACAACAATGCTTTTTCATGACCACTGATATGACTCAATCTGATGATAATATAAACATCTTTTTAAACTTTTTTTTTTCAAAAGCAATGTTCCCTTTTTAGATGCAATAAATAAATAAATAAATAAATCTATAATCAAATCATATCAAATAGATCAAATAAAATAAAATAAAAGAAATAATTTAATGAACCTTAATTCTAGCACCTTTCAGAGTCTAGCTTTCACAAACAAACTCCCATGAACCTCTATGAAATAAAATAAAAAGAAATATTTCATTCATATAAAAAACAACAGATATTATCTTTAAAATTGAAAATCTACATCAAAGTTAAAACTGAAAACAAAATGCAGATTCCATCATAATCTAGTCTATAGCTCTAGACCTGTTCCATCATGTTTGATGCATAAGTTGCTTTAAATGAAGAGATCTGTTGTGCCTTAAACCTCATAACAGTTTAACAAAAACTTGCCGAAGGAAATTATTTTACCTGGGACAGCTCCTTCAGTTTATCATATTCAGGTCCAACAACGATACAAGCTTTCAGTAATCCTGAAGGCAGACCGTCTGCCATTGATAATCAACAGGATTGGCACTCCTTATAAGATCTGTATGAGAGATCAGTGAAGAAAACACACATATTCATTTCAATTTCAGAAATGTGTAGCTCCTGGGCTGTGGACTGAAATCTAAAAGAAGTAAAACATTTTTTGCTTAACACTGTAGATTATATGTGATGAACTTTAAATATACTATATTAAGATAGAATAACACAACAGCATGGTTGTGGAAACTAAATAAAAAAAGTTATTATTATACAGACACAACGGAAACCACAGATAAAAGAGATGTGCCAATAATCTAATTTTCCTGCTCTGGGAAGTTCCTGGTTTTAATTTGACTCATGCAGGTGTTGCAAGAGTAAAATACCTATTAAAAAAACAAACAAACAAACAAAATTTTTTCTGAAGAGCTTATAGGCTAGAATACGTGAATAGCAAGGGTGGGACATATTATCATTTTAGACACGTATTCAATCCACAATTTAAACAACATGCTACACATTTTATAAATATAATTATGTGCAAGCCAATTATATATATATATTAGTGCTGTCAATCGATTAAAAAAAATTAACTAATTAATCGCACAATTTTTTAAAATTAATCGCGATTAATCGCGATTAATCGCAATTAAAAGACTGAAACTTTTTGGATATGTAAATGTAAAATGTAAATAATTTATGTAAACTCAAGACAAAGAAACTATTTAAATTCAAAATATGACTGTTTATTGGAATTTTTGTTTAACTTGTAACAGATTTTCTCATGTAAACAACATACCTGCAATAAACCATCAATATCCTCCAAATTAACTGTTGGCTTGAAAGCCATATTTATTACAGAAATAAAAACACAGGCATGTAAGTACCATTTGAATTTCAAAACAATCAATGCCAATAAAAACAAAAATGATTTCCATGTTGAATTCTAAGTGGACTGCAAAAAAATTCCAAAGTATAGTCATTGCCAGTGCTTTAAGTGGGCCGATACGCACCAGTACTCAGTACCTTCACTTCCAAATATAGCTCTTGAGCGTACCGCCACCTCTCCGTGCGCCCAGAACGTGCTTGTAGCGTACCGGTACGCTCATTTGGACATCTGTTTTAATAGAGGTTTTAATCTTTTACCTGCACTGCCGATTTTCAGAGCTCCCTTCACAATGCAAGCTTCCTAATTTATCCATCCGAGAGCAGAAACTACATTCTTGAGTATTTGAGTATTTATTGTCTGATAAACATTACAAACTGTCTGCGGAGGTTGAGTCGTCCTGCAGCCCCCGCTGGCTGTTCATTGGCTGCAGCATCTTTTTTCTAAGTTCTAAAAAAATACCGTAGACGGCAAGGCACAAATTTAGATATTCATTTATCTAATTAATCTATAGCCTATGCACAAAGACAATATGATATTTTTGTTTTAAAGCTTGATGAAGAGAGCGAGCGCAAGTTGCTGCAGCTGCGAGGAGGACAGTGATGCACGCGCACAGGAGTGATTGACAGTTCGCGGCACTGTGTACAAAAAATACTCCGCTACACAATTATTTCATTATTTTCGTTTAAGCTTATTAACGTTAGCGTTACAGAAAGGTCTGATTTACGCACTGTTACAGTCATTGTTTTTTTTTGTTTTTTAAACAATGACATTTGAGTTCATGATTTTAATGTTGCTGTTTCTTGTGGCAGACTAAATGAAGAGTAATGTTTCTTGTGGCAGACTGAAGAGTAATCCGGCAGAGTTTTATACTGAAACTTTCCGTCTAAAAGTCCTTCCTTGGTCTTATCCATATTTCTTTGCACGTTGAACACACATAGGCCACAACTGGAAATAAAAAAAAACTGCAACCGCGTTAATTGCGTTATTTTTTTTTAACGCGTTAAATATTTCAAATTAATCGAATGCGTTAACGCGCTAATTTTGACAGCACTAATATATATATAAGATACTGTAACAAATGGAGCTGTAGGTGAATAGAAAAAAGAACACATTGTAGTCAATTCTTCAACTTCAGATAATGATTCACTGGTTTTATTTAGCCAAAATGTATTAACAGTTTTGCTAATTCAAGAACGATAACTGTAATAATTCAAGTATTTGACCTAATAAGAATAACTGCAAAAAACTCGAAGAGCAGCTGATGTTCTCAATGAACAGATAAATAGGCTAATCTTAAAGTTTTAATATAAGGCGATAACACTGAATTTTATTTTATATTCTAACCATGTAAATAAATGCCCATCTTTACTGTAAAGATAAGAATGCACGTACCTTTGTCGATCACCGGTATTATGAAAGTGAAATTAAGGCACGGACAGGTTGAGACAACAGACAGGACAAGCTGCTGAATGAGAGTGATCTGCGCATGCGCACCAGTCAAAAGGCACCACATGTTCTCGGTGGCCAGTGCTACTTTTAATACATGCAGTAATGTAGAGCAAACCTCTCTGGAAAATATGAATGCATTAAAAAAAATTCGGATATTCCACTGTACTCTTCTGTGACCCGTTGCTTTTCACCACTACCTCCTCTCTCGCTATTTTACATCCTCCGGAAGCCTGCTGTCGGAGATTAAAAGAAGGAAAAAAATAATTTCATTCAAGGAACAATAACACACAATGTTATCAAGAAAATAACATTAAAATAAGAGAAGAAAACAAACTTTCAAAATTCTTACAACTTTTTTTATTCACAGAGTCTCTGATACTGTCAATACATAGGCTACTTATTTAAGTCAACAAAACCATTTTTTTAATTGGTAAATTTACACTTGTGAAATTTGGTCAATAGAATAAGTAGATAAATTAAGTAAAGGTACTGTTTCTATTAGTCAGGATAGTCAGTAATGCCAAAGAGTACATTTTCCCATTGAAGTGAAGGAGCTGCAAGGCAGTTTCCTCAAATTCGTTACAACAAAATACAATTTATATTTATATCTTTTTAAAATTTTAGTAAATAATGCTGGATACATTCTATAAATAAGCTTATAAGAAACTTCTTTAACCTTCTCATAATTTATTTTTCTCCAGCAAATCAATTTTCCATTCAATAAAGAGACCCAATGAGACAAAAGAGTATGGATAGCTTTATTATTCTTTTTGGGATTTTTTTTGAGTAACTGGCATTTAATAAGAAAGGAATTCATCATAAGAAAAGAGTTCCTTCTTTATTATATGACTAACCAATTTAAAATCGTTGTCAATACCTCTTTTTAAATCAAATCTAGAGCTAGTTCCATGTTTGAGTTATAGAGGGTTTCAACTGCTGCACAAAAAAAACTCACCAAACCCCAAATGTGTCAAAAGCTTTATGAAAATCTGAGAATAAAAGTATTTTCATCGATTTAATATGAATAGTCTAATATCTAAAAGCAATCTTATATTTTTCGAAATGTGCCTGTTTTTCATAAAGCCTGACTGAGTTTAATCTATTATATATTCTAATACATTCTTAATTATTTTAGCAAATATAGAGGCAATTATTTTTTATAATCTTTATTCAAAATACTAACTGACCGCCAATTATCAATAATAGTCTAATCTTTTTTAGGCTTAGAAATAAGGGTAATTCACCCCTTAGTCGAGGTAGAAGGGAGGTTGGACTTAGATCTACTGTTCACAAAAAAACGAAAGGAAGAAAGGGGCAAGCTGCTCATCAAAAAACAATTTTGACTCTGAGGTTAGACATTCAGTTCCGGGAGACTTAATATTTTTTAAGTTAATAATTTAATTGGTTATTTCTTCTAAACTAATAGGTTGTTCACACATCTCTTTATCTAAATTATTTCTTTTTTAAATCTCTCCCAGTGAATTTAAGAAATCATTAGCGGCTTTAGCATCATATTGTGACGCATATAATTTTAACGGTAAAAGATGGAACGAAACTCTGAAATCTCTTTTGATATTCTGTCATTATTTTTTAACTGATGAACAATATTTATAGCCTGATTTTTTTGTTTTGTTTCAAAACTAAAGAAGTATGCTAGGAGGTATATTCTGTTCACCTTCCTCCAGCCATCTTTTCCTATAAAGGCTCATTCAGACTTATTATAGATGCTGTCTAATTCGCTTTGTAATTCTGCCATATTTGTTTTAACTATATCTGAAAAATGATGCCTGCTGTCGGAGATTCGTGGTACCATTACAGAGGGGCATCAAAATCTTTCCAGAATGTTTTCGTTCACTGTTACAGTAGCTAACTCTTGGTGGAATTATCTTTTAAAATATGTCCGAGCAGCCGAGTAACTGACAGTATTCAAGAAAACACTGAAACCTGACGCTTCACCCCAAAATTAATGGCTTGTCATCATTAACTCACCCTCAAGTTGTCATTTCCCTCACGATCTTTTGGTTGCCAACATTCTTCAAAATATCTTCTTTTGTGTTTAACAGAAGAAAGAAACTCATACAGGTTAGCCTACCCGTGCATAGCCTACCTAAATGATTGCAGAATAAACACATTTTTGGGGTGAACTTTTAACTGTAGACTATAGCCACTAATAATAAATAAATGAATAAATAAATAAATAAATAAATATAAAACTTCTAACTTAAAAATATAAACTTTATTAGGCTAATAGCATGCTGTTGCCTTAAGATAAATCGTTTCTGGTGTTTCTCCTCATTTGTCGCTTTGTATAAAAGCGTCTTCTAAATAAAAGCGATCCTGTTTTGTGGTGAGAAATATTAAAATTATGATATTAAAAAATATATATTATATATAGGCGTATATAGTTTGTTGTCCTTAACATTTTCTGAAGTTTAAGCATCTCCTTTCACTGATTATTTGCTGAAATAGTTATTAAAAATATTATCGATCGAAGCCCCTTTACCTTATTCATGAAGTGTAAATGATATTTGTTATTCTGTTATTTTTTTTTATAAGAAATTCACTCTGTAAATTGGCTACTAGCCTACTGATTTCTCAGGTAAACGCTTTTTTTCAGACATTGCAGAAATCATTCAGTGTAACTTGACGGTAATAATGTAGCATTTTTAAGATCGAATTTAATTTATCCATTAATACCTTACTTCAGTTCGTGCATATCTATGTCACCAGTATCTCATTGATTATGTACTCGCGCCACCTAGTGGTCGATGGCCGCGACGCCACACCAGAGAGCACGATACGGATAGTCAACAACCATAATACATTTCAGACTAAACCACATTGTGCTACAGTTTAAAACAAACGAGCATTCAAACAGGGAAAAGTGTGAAACCTTGTCTTTACCGAAACTTCACAAACATTCAAAACAAAAATACCTGGAGCCAGTATAAACATTCAATTTGGTTCAAACACAACAGTGCCACATAAACAGAAAAATTAATAAAAAGTGTTCACCTTATTTACAAAACCACTACACACACACACACACACACACACACACACACACACACACAAAGAAAAACTTTCAGTTTGATAAAATAGGATACAACGTCAGCCTATTGATCTTTGTATGTCACACTTCTGTGACTGACTAGAACATATTTGGCCTGTCTTCCTGAACAGGAAACAAGCTCAGTAACTTGTGTATAATAACTACTGGAACAGTATTAAGAATTTGACTTTGAAAAATACTGCCACTCTTGGAGTGTTATTTGGAAACCAAGTAAAAATTGCCATGACAGCTAAACACACTTCTTCATTTCACAAAGCAATCACTGCTGTAAAGCAAAACCATTTCCTTAATTGGTGTCACAGCTCTTCAATACTATACCTTAAAATAGTGTAGAAAATCAAAGGCAACTCTCAAAACCAATGTATGGCATCATTAGAAAAATATTTGGCATTGTGCATAGATAAAGTGTAAACAGAAGTGAGCTTTTTGAGCTCAGAAACAGCAGCCAGAAGCAATCATTTCAGCTTTCCCCTGAGTGTTACTTATGATATGAGGCTGAGATGGGAAAAACAATGGTAATCAGACTCATTTTAACACTGAAAAAATATCAGTGTAAAAAATGCAAACTTGCATCTGGAATGCAAATGTTGATTTGCAAAGTGCAATGATCAAATGTGTAGAAAAATATTAGAATGTGAAATATTTTTTTTCAAATTTAGTTATTTAAACATGGTTATTAAAGGGACACTGAGTAGGAATTACTCCCATCTAGTGGTGAAATTGTATTTTGCATTCAAACTAATTTTGCTCTCCAGCGCCTCGCTTTTTCAAATGCGCGTTGCATCTACGGTAGGCCATATGTACCAAAAAGCTTTGACAGGATGTATTCTAATAGCACTTCGTCGAGTTTTCCTTCAGGTGAACAGGTGTGTTATTTCAAACAAACTGCAACATGACAACTAACAAACGAATGTTACAGTATGAATTACTGACTGTGGAAACCATGAAATATTGTAATTAGTAGTTATGTCTAATTTATTCGTTTTTTTTTTAATCATTGTTAGATATAAAAAAAATATTATAATATAGACTGTAACACTGACTTACCTGTCGAGAAGAAAACTGGCCACTTCAGCGTCTCTTTTGAAATCTTTATCAAGCATTAGCTCTTTCCACCTAGAAAAAGCTTCCCCGACATTAACTCTTGTTTTCTGTAATCTATGGTCACGTTTCCTTTTACGTTCTATTTTTTACTTGTTTTGGCGACGATGTTTTCTTCTCCTGTGGCGCGGCATATGTATGGTCCATAATAAGAATGCAATCCAGACTTTTAAACTTGCCGGTGCAGTTTCAAGCGCCTCTCACTGCTCTGCACCTGCGTTTCTGGCTGTGACCGAAAACGCGCTGTGGAAACGCGTTGGCTTAGTACTTTTTGTCCCTCTCTGCTATTATAGTTTTGCAAGATGGCGGAACTACATGGAAGCCTCCGTCGACCTACCCGTCCCATGTATATAAAGATAATAAATTCTTCATTTACAAGGATTAGTTTAAAGATTGGCATAGGTATTTGTACACCATTGAGGGCATATTTATGAATAAAAATATTGATTTTAGATAATAAAATACCTAAAAAGTTACTTATTGTCCCTTTAAAAAAATCTAAATCAAAACTGAAACATACTTTTTTTGTAGACAACTGACATTATTGGCAACAAACAATTAATGGCTTGAGAAATAATCTCAGAAATCAAATATTTGACTTTGTCTCTGTAACATATCAGAATTACATTCTGCATATGAGAGAGTGTATGAACAATGAACCTCGTGCTTCTGCAATCTGTGATTTGTACTTTAATAACTCAAGTATTTTAAGTTTTAACACTCAAATTGTGGATTCAACCTCCAGCTTGCAGGAACTGCTCCATAGCACTGGCTTTGAAACATTGAGCTTCTCTGACTTCACAGAACATCTTCATTGTCGTCATCATCTTCATCATCAAATGTATCAGGATAGATGACGAGGAAAGCCGCAGCAAGAAAACCAAGAAAGGCACCTCCTGATGCCACCATAGGGATCACTCTCACTGTACCGACAGCATCTACGACTGCACCGAGAGCCGACGCCACCAAAATCTGAGAGATGTACACCTGACACGTCAGGATGGCACAGTCGATGCCAAACCCTCGCCGTGAGTTTCCAGGGCTGTGATGAATGTACTATGACAATGTAAAAGAAAGATGAAAAACACTGATTGAGAGCACTGCTGTGAAAATGAATTCTGGAACAGCTTCCGGATCTATATCCAGATCTATACATACTACCCTTCAAAGTGGTGGTGGTGGTGGGAGGGGGGGGGGGGGTAATACTTTCATTTAGGAAGGATGCTTAAAAGTGACAGTAAGGACATTTATAATGTTACAAAAAACAATTTCAAATAAAAGCTGCTCTTTTGAAAATTCTATTTATCAAAGAGACCTGCATTTTTTTTATCACAGGTTGCACAAAAATATTAAGCAGCACAACTGTATTTAAAAATGAAAAATAATATTTGAGCACCAAATCAGCATAATAAAAGGTTTTCTGTCAGATCACGTGACAATAAAAACTGGAGTAATGACTGATGAAAATTCAACTATTCAGCCAACACAGGAATAAATTACATATTGAAAATTAAAATAATACATTTATTTTAAACAGCATTATTTCATAATATTAAATTAAAGGCAAATCCAAATACAACGTACAACGTTTTGACAAACGTTAGTTTGGATTATTGGTCAAATCACATATTTGGTTACATGAGTTAATGAAATGATACATACCTCTTTGATTTCATGGTACTGTCCCAGCAGAGCATAAGGGCAGTATGACATGCTCATAGAAATGATTCCCATGGTGCTTATCATCACCATAGCAACATATATATTTGGAAAGATGGACATGATGGCTGTGCCCACAGTATAGCTTAGAGTCCCTAACATGTAGATGATTTTTATGCTTAAGTCATAGTTGTTTAAGATCCTTTGGAGCACATCTGTAAAAAAAAATCTGGTTATTTGATTAAATTAGTGCTTTCCTTAATTCAGCAAGGAAAAGGTTGGTGCAGAGCACATTTTTATCAGTTTTGGATTGTGGTGACCTAATTTGTATGCACTCTATTTCTTTTTTATTAAAAAAAAACTAGATGTACTATACCACTCAGCCTTACGTTTCATTACAGGTGCAGCTGCTAAGACTCAACACTGCACTCTGTATGAAACTGTACAGTGGTCCTCCCTCTCCCTCAGAAGGAAAATCCATTTATTGCTTTTTATAGCTAGAGAACTTATGGGTAAATTACCCATCTATATTTAAAGTTTGCTCATTTACCAAAATAGTGTTTACAGGACAAGGTCGTCAAAGAAAATACTATTAATTACTCCATCAACAAAAACGGCCATCGGTAAAAGAGCTTTTTCATCATATGCACCAAATGACTGGAATGAACTCCAAAACACTTTAAATCCAGTATAACTTCCATCTATTAATACTTTTAAAAACCTTTTAAAGTCAACTCTGACTGAACAGTGCAATTGTTTTTAATTAGATATCTTATACAATTGTATGTTTGTATTTGCTGATGTTAATGTCTTGTTTTGTTTTCTAGTATGTATAGTGTATAGAGATTTGTGGTGTATTATGTAATTTATGTCCTGTCTTTTGTGCATTTATACTTTTGGCCGCCTGTTTGGCCAGGACTCCCTGGGAGAAGAGTTATTGTAACTCAATGGGACCTTTCCTGGTTAAATAAAGGTTAAATAAAAAATAAAAATAAAATTTTATTTGAATAATTTTCTCAATGTGCACTGATATAGAAATTGTACACAAACTGATTGTTATCAGCAATTAAAAAAACAAAGATTAAATCTATGTAACGTGACAAGTTAATTGTTTTTCTTAAAAATGACAACTTAATCTTAAATAAGAGGTAAATATAACAATAAGAAAATAACAATCTGAAGGAAACAACAGATTCCAGACAAAAATGTAGAAAGACTATGACGCTCTGAAAAAATCTGCTTATTCCATAACTTGGTCCAACTAAAGAACTGAAACCTGATCACACTATTGGAAAAACAAAAATGTTATCCTCAATCACATGAACGTAACACACACCTGAGCAGAGCGCAGCTGTAGCCGCATAGATCACAAGCCCCCAGCAGCCCATCTGCACACCTTTACTGTAGCTCTGCAGGGCAGTGGAGTTAGCAGCAGCCTGGTTTTGAAGACATAAATAGAATATCAAGTTTATTCAGTATTGCAAACAGTAAAATAAAACCTGAAATAATCACACTGACTCTCCATATACAGAAATGTAAATGGCATGCGACACTAAAACTAAAAATGTGGTATGATAATTATGTCATATTTTGATAAGAACATACCAAATACCAAAAAATTATACTGATTATCACTGTGATAGTTATACTTACAAAAAATTGTTGATTTAATTTTGATTTGTTTATAATTAAATCTATAGTTTTTATTGTTTTAATTACAGCTCAGAATAAGGAACTTACAGTTGGGTCTCCTTCAAAGATGACCTGGCCCATGAAGTCTGTGTAGAACATGGCTTGTGCAATAATGGAGAACCAGGACAACAAGTGACATACACACAGACGCCAGAGCTGGGGTGGCATGTTAAACATGGACAACCAGAGCAGTTTGACCGACGTACCACTATCCCCATCCTCGCTCTCTTCATCCCCTTAGCTGCATCTTTCGCCATTCATGGCGTCTATCGATTGTGTCGATGTCATTCAGGCTTCGCGAAGATTTGATCGGCCCAGCCACGTTGCCGTAGCGCCTTCGCCACTGAAAGCCCACACGTCCGTGATAAGAGAAAGTGAACGAGGGCTGGCGATAGAGGGAAGGGTGGCGGCGACGCACTGAGGTGCCAGGTGGGCGTAAACCGACTTTACCTGGTTGACTGGTAGCATTCCTTGCACCATTTATTGGATTTCCAGAAATGGCAAAGCTTTCATTTCCAGTTTTGGATGCTTCACAGATATTTTCCCCATTGCTATCACAACACTGTAAGTGATGGTCAGTGCTCTGACCTGGATGGCAAGTGTTGTGGGAATCATCTTGTAGACCCTGAAAGTCTAGGAGTAAAGTAGGTCTGATGTTGCACACAAACTGCCCATTGCGATCCAAGTCCAAGTCTGGGATAAGCTCTACTGTAGAATCTGGCATGGCTAAAACTGAGTCACTTTTACTCCGCACCAAGTCATTTAGAAATTCAATTGAAACATCCTGCTCAGTGCGATTATCCTCATGGGCTGAAAACAGCTCCTCTTCAGGGATCAGTTTTAGTTGAGGTATGACATGAGTAGATGGAAAGTTGCTATAGAGCTGGACAGGAGGTGGCGTTACTTCATCCTCATCCTTTAATGCCCCTTGATGGTTCGGGCTATATTGATGCTCATTGATGCTGAAAAGATGAAGCGTTGAAGAAATGATAAAGATGATGGCAGCAAAGAAAAAGAGGACCTGCTCTTGGGCCTTAAAAGCTTGACCTAGGAAGGTGTTGGTCCAGTCCAGCCCTCCAAACATGTAACCTAAAGCACCTCCTAGCCCTAAAAAACATTTAAAAAAAAATGAATCACCATCTAGTATAACCTTAAGCGCACTATTGGACTTAATTAATCAAAAATATAATAAAAATATAAATGTTATTATTGTATTATTGTTTTCTATTTTTTTAATATATATATAATTTATTTATGTGATGGCAAATATGAATATTCAGCAAACATAACTCTAAGAAAGGAAACATTTCTTATTATTATCAATGTTGAAATCAGCAGTGCTGTTATTTTTTTATTATGAATGTCTTTACAGTGACATTTTGAATGATAGTGGATCATCACGTTTTATATATATATTTTTCTGATTAGATGAATCATTATCTTATAAAACCTGAGGTTTTTTAAAGAGTTGAGAAGGTTTCAAGTATGACACTAAAAAACAGAGTGTCTCTTCTATTTCAGATCAATTCATCACTCCTCGTTCCAAAATATACACCTGCTGAGAAAGCATGGATATTCAAAGCCATGTCCTGTTCCTCGGTATCAGCCACATCCAGGAGGTAGGCTCTGATTGGTCCATCCAAAGCATCAGCACAGAAATCTAGAACTACCACACCAACAACGGTCAGCACAATCCCAACCGGTTGATTACTGGCAACATCACCTAAAGACAGACCTGTTTGACAGACAGATAAAAAATACTGTAAGGACAAATCATTAATTTATTTATCAAAGCCTTTTTTTGCCCTTTTTTATGACAGGACAGTATGTAGACTGAAAGTAAAGTATTGGGGGGGGGGGGGGTTGGGGGTATGGGATTGGGACAATATGTACACAAGACTACTGGCACTAACACAAATAATTTATGAAACAAAAAACATAATAAAACATAATATAGTCAAGGGCCTCCTATTTAAACAACGGTGACATGCAACTCTGTGCATTTTAAGTATTATATAAATATATAAAATAATACTAATCACCTATAAGAGATCCATTGAGAAATAAGGACACTCCTATTAACACTCCTACACACAGTGCCAAAATGAAGGGTCTCCTCCGACCCCATTTCAAAGTGCAACGGTCACTTGCTGAGCCACATAGAGGGGTGAAAATTAAACCCAAAATAGGGCTGAGAAACCAGGTTAAACTGTAATACTGCTCCGGGAGACCTGCAAGAAGAAACAGACCACGATTAATTCAACTCCAAGATTCAGGCAGATCAAAACTATATATTTTTTTAATAACTTCTAAATATACCACTAAGTACTGCAAAAAATACCAGTATGGTGAATTAAGCAACCCACATCAGCTGAAACCGATAACCAGGCAGGTTTCAGCATGTCTGCAGTTCATTAATCTGTCATTTACATCACTATAAACCTTTCACATACTAGATCTGCTTGTGTCACAATAATTAAAGAAACAGCTTCTGACGATAAAAAATGATTAGCAAATGAGATGAATCAGAGTTTATAAAAAGGGCATGAGAAAACTGCAAAAAATATTTGGGATTATTTGGTAGTGTTGATTCACAGCAAATAGTTTTAACAGCTAAGAGAATTTTCCATGAGTGCGGCACGCAGAACTCATGCCAGGACTGAAGGCATACTAAAACCCAAACATCTCCTTTTCAAGAGGTCCAAATGTGTGAAAGAACTACAGGTCATGTGTGTAGCGGGATGATGACTGGGAATGTGAGAACAGAAAGTGCAGAAAACAGACATTTCACAAATTCGCTTCAGCTTTAAAGATGAACAACTATCCAACAACACTCAAATCTCTGCAGATCAGCTTAAGGTGCAATATGAAGTAATGATGTAATCAGCCTGTATTATGAAGCAATAACACTCTCAAGGGCCAGAACTCAAAGAGATGGTTTTGTCAATGCATACTGCATTGAATGTATCAGAGGAGAGGCTTTTATCCTGTTTACTCTAAAAACAGACTCTGATTGATCGTCTATTAAACAACACTCAAATTTTCAATTATTTTACATATTTTCATCGAGTAAGCTATTTAAGATTTTAAGGGACACATATATTTTGCGTAAACATGCACATTAAAGAGACAAAAACACACTCAATACACTTTTTTTAAGGAAATGGTCTTTCAGAGTTTAGTGTATGGTATTCAATATATATTAAAGGTGCTGTAGGGAACTTTTGTAAAAAAATATTTTTTTTACATATTTATTAAACCTGTCATTATGTCCTGACAGTAGAATATGAGACAGATTATCTTTGAAAAAAATCAAGCTCCTCTGGCTCCTCCCAGTGGTCCTGTTGCCATTTGCAGAAAGTAAAAAACAACCAATCAGAGCTGCGGTCCGTAACTTAGTTTGTGTTCAAAATGTAGAAAAATGAACATAATAAGCGAGTACACCATGAATCCATTTTCCAAACCGTGATTTTAGCTCGTCCTGAATCACTAAGGTACACCTATAATAAGTGTTTATATTCGGACTATTTTAGATTGCTTCGGGGGTACCGCGGCGGAGTAACCGAGTACCTTTGTGATTCTTCATAGACATAAACAGAGAGAAGTAGCTCCGGCTACAATGTTCTTCCGCAAGACGCAAGCAGTTCTGTTTATTATCTACTTAAATCTACCTAAACTGCTTTTGGTATAAGATTACAGGGCCTTTAGAGCGATTCAAACCATATTAACCCTGCAATTCCCTGAAAGGATCTATTGACATTGATCTTATTCAAAATAGATGGAAAACCTGAGAGAAAGAGAAATATGCACACTCACACATTCTGCATTCCATGCAAATGCTACCTCACTCATTTTTGCATGCTACAGTGCAAACAAACATCCCTCCAGCTTATTACTGTTACACAGGTTTGCCATTGCAGGGAATCTTTACCAAATTTGAAGGAATGTCCCTGCTCAATGATTATGAATAGAGGCCTTAAGCCTAGGATGAATCAACAACACTGAACTACCCATTTACCCATATAAATGAAATTCTGTGGGGTCCAAAACAACATTAGAACCCGCTAGCTTTTATTTTGACAAAAAAATATTTTTCATAATATGTTTCATGCTCCACAAAACCAGCGAAAGACAAAAATTTTGAATAACAAGTTGAGGGAAGAGAAATTAGTTGATTTAAGTCATCAAAAGGTTTGTTGATTACTGACCTAGCTGCAACAGTACAGGAGTGACCAGCGCTGTTTCCATGGCATAGCAGAACTCTCTCCCGAACATGACAGCACCGTGCATGACCCATAACCGCTTCGGGATATGGTTTATTGAATCCTCACTGGCCGAGTCCTCTGACTTCTCCACTTCCCTCTCTTTCTTCTTCCCTGCATTTTGTCCACAATTTGAATATTTTTCTTGTACGACTTGTATCATTTCCAGCACTGGAACGGACTCTGTGAAAGCGTCCTTGGGTGCCATGCTGGTCTGCATATACAAAGCTGGTTTCTGGGGCCTTGATCCAGAAATGGTACTCAATGTTACCTCTCTAAAGTCTAGACTCTATTCCCATTAAGACCTCCAAGCTGATCTTTCATATAGAAGTCCATATAGAACATTGTTGGTGTAACTCATGAGTCATGTTTTGACGAAAGGAAGAAGGGAAATGTGGTAGGGCAAGGAGAGCAGAACAGGTGGATGTTTCTCTTTGTGCTTCCATGGAATTACTTATTATTCTAAATGTAAGGGAGAATAAATGAGAGAGTGAATGAGACAGAGAGAGAAATATTTCCATTAACAAGTGATATCCAGAAAGATCGAGGCAGTGGAAAGATGTCGGTAGCACTTTATTTGTACAGTCCCTTTCCTCATGTACATACTATGTACTTATTATAGTAATTACAATAACTATGTAATGATTAGGTACTAACCCTGAACCTAACCCTACCCCATGTAGCTACCTTGTATTACCAGAACTTTCTTAGATAAATACACTGTAAGTACACTACAAGTACATGTAAGTACACGTACTGTAAAATAAAGTGCAACCAAGATGTCACTGAGAAACAAGATGTGGAACAATCCTGGCATTGTGACAGTAAACATAGTTTTAGCAGAACAGAATTTGGCATATCTGAAATCCCAGGAGAAAGGAATATGAGATAATAAAGTAACTAAAATAGGGGAAAGGCTCTGAAAAGACAGTAGAAAGTACATACTTATTCATAAGTAAACAATTATATACAAACAAACACCACCTGCTATTACAAATATAACAATTTAATGTACATTTTATATACGAATTATGTCTATATGATATTTAGGAATTCTTATTGGCCATTTTCATCGAAATGTTGATCTCGCGCAAACTAAATTCTCTGTTGACGCCCTAAATCACAGGTCTAGAACTTTTAAGACTTTTTTAACTGAATGTATTTGATATATTTATGAAATGTACATCTACAATGAAGTCATTAAGTGATATATAGGGGCAATAGGTGCCATCTTTTTGTCGATTTACCATCCCATACTCATTACAGAAAACTCTCCTGCAGTGGCGTCCTGTTGCTATGGATACGTCCTCACGCGAACTCGATTGTTTGCGAGTGTCTGTTTGCATTTATACCTTTTACAGTCATATAGGCACCAACATTGTGTACAGTTCTAAAGTTAGTTTGAAATACGTTAGAATTACAGAATTGAGCTGCTGTAACATTATAAAATTAAACAGCACATCGGAACACAAACGCCATTTACATAAGAGTTTTACTAAAAGGCTAATTGTGAATGATCAGCTGATCTGATAAAACTGATTTATTCAAAATTATTGTATGCTCAGATAGACATTTTAATTTTGGTATTTCGTTTTACATTTGTTATGCTATTTTTTTTTTATTTATTGCATAAACTATGCATTATTTGTTATTTTTTTCTTATTTTATTAATAAAAAATAGAAGAGGTGAAATCATTTCGACTTATATATACAGTATAGGCTAGTTAAATTTAGTAAAGACGCGTGAACATCTCCCACATTTATATATAAAAAATAAAAATAAAATACATATTTTACCTCGTTCCAGTGGCTTGTTTCATTTGATGTCAAAATCCTTTTATCGCAGAAATACTGTTCCACATAAAATGAAGTAGACAGGTAATCGCCAGAAGTTCTACAGAACTTAAGTGACACTCGCATACAGTGATAAAGCCAAAAATGTGTCACTAGTTTTCCTTGCTGGCTACGAGACGCTCGTGATAACCGCACGTCCCTTGTGCACTGATAAAGCAAGGTTACACCCAGACGCTTTTGGCAGGTAACGTTCACCCCAAGAGCAGCCCGACCGCTGTGAACAGAGACAGGTGGACGAATAGGCTAGACACCTGTGTCAGAGACTGATGTTAAATTGTGACAAACAGACAAGGGGACTATAGAACAAGCCATCTGTTATTGTGGGATGAGGACGTGCCTTATATGCTGAATCACGTGCAAAACAAACAAAAACAAAAACCTTTTTAAGAAGGCTGTGAAAGAGCTCAGTTCATGTCTTAACATGTACGGTATCCTGTTTGTTATTGGAAGTACGCCTGGAAACCAAAAATTAAACCCAGTCATTTTCAGTTAATAGCGTGATATGTTAATATTAGACACATAGGTTAACCTCGCTGGCTAAAATAAAAATCAATAACGTTAACCCCCCCCCACGCCCACACTATAATCATATTTCCAGCTGCATCGCTTGGAAAGGTGACGTGATCTCAATGGGGATATGAGCAAGCAAGTTGCAATTTTTATGCATGTGGGATTTTGCAGAACTTTAAATGAATTATCGGTTTGATCAATGCTTGTACCGTCTGTCATTAGCTGCTAGTCTGCTAGTTAACTTGCTTCTGCAGTAAATTTAGCTGATACCAGTTGCCGAGAACGACATATGTTCCGATTTATAAAATACATTTTCATTTATGGATAAATAAAGAATCTGAGCATCCTCGAGAAACGAATGAAAATGTTAAAACTCTAAATCTACCTGTTCTCAGGTTGCGGATATACTGCATCTATTGTCTGCTCGAGGTTGCCAGTCGTTACGTTTTCCCTCATCATGCATTAATGTGAAAGTCGCCTTCAAAATTTGTGAACTAAAACCTAGAAGCCACGAAGACTTTGTCATTACTAAAAGTATGTAATTCCGATTTAACCATATCATACGTTACTGATGTCTCTTTAAGTGATAGTTGATAATTCAATTCTATACAACAAAACAATAGGACAGATTGATAACACAATTTGACATATTAGATAAGTGTTATATGTTTATGTTCTAGCCCCAGCTCACCCTGAATTGCTTAAAAAACTCAATTCAAACATTTATTTACTATGTAAAAAATAAAAAAATGAATACAAATAATATTTCACAATATTACTGTTTTTACTTGGTGAGCATAAGAGACTCATTCAAAAACATTAAAAAAAATCTTAACAACCCCAACGTTTAAATGGCAGTGTACTTCTAATTTTACTCTAACTGTTATTAGAAAAGATACAGTATTTGTGGATATAAATAATGTATATTCCAGATAAAGTCTTACTCATTTGTTTTGGCTTCAGTAGCCTACAGTAACAATATAGGCAATAAGAAATCTTCATGTTTCTTCCTACTCACTCTACATACAAATGTATTCGTTCCCTCTCTAAGAGGGCATAATTTTTTCTAAGGTCCTTAGAATCAATTTTTTTTTTTTTGGAAAACCCCTGCTCTAAAGCACTGCATGTTTGAAAACACTCTAGCAGTTACAGAGTCACATTGGAAATGAAATACTAGCAATTAGGTAATTTCAGAACACAGCGAAACAAAGTCACAAATGTCAAATTATATGCCACTGGTTTTGGATTAGTGTGACATTGTAATGGCAACCATCTGAAAACCCATGGCACATGTGGGCTCCTTCATGCGGGTCAGCTTCCCTGCTGGACGGGGCTCGTGTTTAACCTTATACTATTGGCTACTTGCAATCCTTGTGCCTGAAGCCTTCGAGCTCTTTTGCATGCTGATAATGTCTCCACTCGTCTGCTCTCTTTCCATCTTCCTAAAAAATCTCTTCATGGTAGTCTGAAAGTTAGTGGTGACAAAACAGTAGACCACAGGATCCAAGCAGCTGTTTAGGCTGCTGAGGCTGACGGTCACATGGTACACAATCACATGATGAGGCAAATCAGGATGGAAGTAAAACAGAACTTGACGGATGTGAAACGGTGTGAAGCAGATGGTGAAGTTCACCAGAATGGCTGACAGCAGCTATACGGCTTTCATGTGTCAGTCACGGCTCTGCTGCACGAGACCCAGGCTGGAAAGGGCGCACATGATTTGGGTGAAGAGTTTGGAGAGTCAGCAGCCTGAATGCTTGAAGGCTGTCACAAGCAGCAAGTACAGTATTGTTCAAAATAATAGCAGTACAATGTGACTAACCAGAATAATCAAGGTTTTTAGTATATTTTTTATTGCTACGTGGCAAACAAGTTACCAGTAGGTTCAGTAGATTGTCAGAAAACAAACAAGACCCAGCATTCATGATATGCACGCTCTTAAGGCTGTGCAATTGGGCAATTAGTTGAAAGGGGTGTGTTCAAAAAAATAGCAGTGTCTACCTTTGACTGTACAAACTCAAAACTATTTTGTACAAACATTTTTTTTTTCTGGGATTTAGCAATCCTGTGAATCACTAAACTAATATTTAGTTGTATGACCACAGTTTTTTAAAACTGCTTGACATCTGTGTGGCATGGAGTCAACCAACTTGTGGCACCTCTCAGCTGTTATTCCACTCCATGATTCTTTAACAACATTCCACAATTCATTCACATTTCTTGGTTTTGCTTCAGAAACAGCATTTTTGATATCACCCCACAAGTTCTCAATTGGATTAAGGTCTGGAGATTGGGCTGGCCACTCCATAACATTAATTTTGTTGGTTTGGAACCAAGACTTTGCCCGTTTACTAGTGTGTTTTGGGTCATTGTCTTGTCAAACCAACATTACAAGGGCATGTCCTCTTCAGCATAGGGCAACATGACCTCTTCAAGTATTTTAACATATGCAAACTGATCCATGATCCCTGGTATGCGATAAATAGGCCCAACACCATAGTAGGAGAAACATGCCCATATCATGATGCTTGCACCTCCATGCTTCACTGTCTTCACTGTGTACTGTGGCTTGAATTCAGAGTTTGGGGGTCGTCTCACAAACTGCCTGTGGCCCTTGGACCCAAAAAGAACAATTTTACTCTCATCAGTCCACAAAATGTTCCTCCATTTCTCTTTAGGCCAGTTGATGTGTTCTTTGGCAAATTGTAACCTCTTCTGCACATGCCTTTTTTTTAACAGAGGGACTTTGCGGGGGATTCTTGAAAATAGATTAGCTTCACACAGACGTCTTCTAACTGTCACAGTACTTACAGGTAACTCCAGACTGTCTTTGATCATCCTGGAGGTGATCATTGGCTGAGCCTTTGCCATTCTGGTTATTCTTCTATCCATTTTGATGGTTGTCTTCCGTTTTCTTCCACGTCTCTCTGGTTTTGCTCTCCATTTTAAGGCATTGGAGATCATTTTAGCTGAACAGCCTATAATTTTTTGCACCTCTTTATAGGTTTTCCCCTCTCTAATCAACTTTTTAATCAAAGTACGCTGTTCTTCTGAACAATGTCTTGAACGACCCATTTTCCTCAGCTTTCAAATGCATGTTCAACAAGTGTTGGCTTCATCCTTAAATAGGGGCCACCTGATTCACACCTGTTTCTTCAGAAAATTGATGACCTCAGTGATTGAATGCCACACTGCTATTTTTTTGAACACACCCCTTTCAACTAATTCAACTAATTGCCCAATTGCACAGCCTTAAGAGCGTGCATATCATGAATGCTGGGTCTCATTTGTTTTCTGAGAATCTACTGAACCTACTGGTAACTTGTTTGCCACGTAGCAATAAAAAAATATACGAAAAACCTTGATTATTCTGGTTAGTCACATTGTACTGCTATTATTTTGAACAATACTGTAAGTCACGATGATGGCGAACAGACAAATGCAGACACACACTGCTTTGGCCACAACAGGGTTCTTCCACTTTCGTGAGGCCTCGGCCTGAACAATGGCCAGGTAGCGATCCACGCAGATGCTGGTAAGGAAGAGGATGCTACAGTACATGCTGACGAAGTTGCTGAATATATGCATGTAACAGATGAGGCATTTTCCTCCAGTACAATATGATACAAGTGGGAAGAGAGAGGTTAACCAACAGGACCGTCACCAGCAGGTTAATGGTGTAGATGACTGACGTGGTCTTCGGCTTGGTCTTGAAGCAGAAGACATACAAAGCCAGACTGATAACAGTCATCCCTACCACAAAGATAAGGGTGTTGATAACCACCAGAGCTATCCACAGACTGTAAAAGTCATTATACAGACCCTCATCCAACTGGTCCAGTCTCAGCAAATAAGGTTCACAGAGTGGTGGAGAAGTATTTGTTGTTAGGAAAGGAGCTGATGTTGATGTGAGGTTCACATTCGATGAACACTCTGTAAGGGTCATCTCTGTGGTTTTAGGGCTGGATCTGCACAAAAACCAAAGAAAAACAAAAATGTGCAAATACAGTAGATGGCCGGGGGTTTTTTTTGTTTGTTTTTTTAAGCAATTTATTTGTAGACTAAAAAAATATTCAAGATTTCATATCAAATTTCAATTTGTACTGCACTTTTAACACAGACTATTAAACCTGATTCATTTTAAGTGACGTGACATTCAGCCAAGTATGGTGACCCATACTCAGAATTTGTGCTCTGCATTTAACCCATCCAAAGTGCACACACACACACACACACACACACACACACTGTAAACACACCCGGAACAGTGAGCAGCCATTTATGCTGCGGCACCCCGGGAGCAGTTGAGGGTTCGATGCCTTGCTCAAGGGCACCTAAGTCGTGGTATTGAAGGTGGAGAGAGAACTGTTCATGCACTCCCCCCACCCACAATTCCGTCCAGCCCGAGACTAGAACTCACAACCTTTCAATTGGGAGTCCGACTCTCTAACCATTAGGCCACGACTTCCCATAACTAAGATTTATGTGTTCAAAAAACGGCAGTGATAATAATTAACTATTTTAATTTATTTGATTTAATAAAAAAATTATATTTAAAATTAAATTATTCAAATTACATAAATCTGTTAATTGTGAAGACAATTCAGTTTATTCAGGTTAAAAGTATGAACATAAAATACAGTATCTGTGGAGCAAGCAATATTCAATTAAAATGTATGAGACTGAAACAAATGGGATTTTTGATACTTAAACCTGGTTATTATGTATTTAAAACACCTTCATAAATTTGTTTCATTTACATTTGACTGAAAATGACACTTTAATCCAAATGGAAGGAAATGTAAATAGCTATATGTAATTCAAATACATAAATCCTATTTAATAAGAATGTGAGAATAATTTGTAGATTGTATATTTCATTATAATTTATTTATCTTATTTTACTAATATTTTTTGACTGTTATTTATAATGTATTTATTTTTATTTAATATTTATTTATTAAATTTTTTTCTGAATAATTTGTAAATCGATTCAATTAAATGAAATAATAAAACAAATTTACAATACAACATGTACCATATGAAATAAATAAATAAATAAAAATGTGTAGACTGAAATAAAGATTTAAAGGGGGGTTGAAATGCTCGTTTTCACTCAATATCCTGTTAATCTTGAGTACCTATAGAGTAGTACTGCATCCTTCATAACTCCAAAAAATCTTTAGTTTTATTATATTCATAAGAGAAAGATAGTCTGTACCGATTTTTCCCGGAAAAACACGACCGGCTGGAGGCGTGACGTGTGGGCGGAGCTAAAGAATCACGAGCGCGAATAGGCTTTTGCGTTGAGAGCATGTGGAAGCTGTGACATTACCATGAGGGAAAAAACCATCATCCAAAACAAACCATGGCTTACAGTCAGATTCAGCCGTTTATTTATGATCCAGAATCAGATCCAGAGGCTGAAACTGAACGAGAGCAGCAGCAGCAACGACTTGCTCCGAGCGGGGCTCGAATCTGGGTCTCCGGCATGGGAGGGGACGTACTAACAAGAAAGGCAGAGATATTTTAAGCAGTTTTACTCACCACCTGCGGTTCCAACACACGATCGTGACACTTTTTCGTTGGGATTGCATCATCCTTAAGAAATAAGGCCTGGCAACCAAAAACACACTTCTTTTGTGACTTTTCGCGACGCTCTCGCTCTGATCAGTGAATCGTTCTGATCAGTGAAATGCCTGTGCTCAGCCTCGCTATACAGGAGCGCGCGCTCTTCCGGCAAAAGTGCCCTTAGGACCCATATAAGGAAATTCCGCTCCATCTAACGTCACACAGAGCCATAAAAAACTTCGGAAAAAACTTTCCAAAACTTGTGACAAACCAGAAGGAGTATTTTGGGAACAAAAATACTCCTTCAAACGTACAACTTAATTTTTTAAACTTTGTCCATGTTTAGCATGGGAATCCAAGTCTTTAACAGTGTAAAAAACTCAGTATGCATGAAATAGCATTTCACCCCCCCCCCTTTAATTTTTTTAAAAAGTGGCTTTTTTAATTTTAGGTCATTTATATTTGTAAAAATAAAACAGAAGTCATTGCTGAATGTTTCAGCTAATTTACAGTAGTATAACATGTATAGTTGCAAACTGTTTATCAGGTCAAGTTGTACATTTAGTATGCAGAACATAAAAATAAATGACAATTTATTTAGTATAAGACTGTGTGTATACATCTTGATCCCGTGTCACATGGTACAATGTGGCATCATGGAAAATTGCCTGCTAAAACAAATATGCTTTCCTTTCATCACAGAAAGAATGAGCCTGATAAACAAACGGCCTGTAAACCTCTGATGAAGAGGTGCCTATTCTGGCACTGTTCAAATGGTGTTCAGGACGAGATGTGTTAATAGTTAAGACTAATGGGAAGAATTTGTTTGGATACTGGGATTCATGGGAATAGATGTCTTCAGACTCCTGGCTCTTTCATGTGTTTATTTACTTGGGCCTCTGCTCAATTTACATATTAATTGAAAAGACAGAACAATATACAATGTTTGTTGATCAAAATAATTGTTTAGACATCAGATGCGAAACTCCACAGAATTGCTTTAAATCTTTGAATGATGTCAAGCACGGTTGCATGATTAAAATTAAGTTATACTCCTCTGAAATAAATAACATTTTAACAGTTTTGTTCATTTTTGGCAGTTTCATACTGACAGTAAAATCTACCTGAAGCTATGCAAAGAGCAGAAGACTGACAAGACTTTGACTTTCTTTTGAGAAACAGTGTTAATAATGTCCACATAAATATCTTTGTGTGAGTCACCGTCACAGATTTTGATGTAGGCTCAACGCTTTGGCTCAAGGATGATCCCCCAAATACTGCTTTGTAACAGACAGACAAAAAATGGGACAAAACACCAAGGTCTGGGAACATTTGAGGGGATCCAAAATATAACACACACACACACACGGAGAGTATATATAATGACTAAGTTTTACCATCTGTCCAATAAAGAAAAAAATAAATGATTAAATTGAATAATAAATCTAAATAAAACCAATCCCATGTGCTTTAAACATGCTGAACATATTCACCTTGAAGAGGCCATAAGAAAACTCTCCACCTTGTCTATGTTGCATGTCTCTTTTTGTGTCCCTCACTGTCAGTTTCACTCTTTTGTTGTTTCCTTCCTTCCCTCCCTTCATCCTCTCGCTCATAGGAAGATTGAGTTAGTTTGGATGAACCCTGACATTACAAACATTTCAAACTCCTCCATCACCATCCGTCAAGGGTCTGTCCTGATGTTTATGAAATTTCTACAACCAAGTTAGGTTCCAATGTGACTGAGAGTGATTTTAAAATCCCTGAAAGAGTGTGCTGTCCTGTCTCAATACTGTTTAACACCACTGGAAGTATGTGAATCACGTCTAGAAGTGGCATTTACAGGATGCCCATAAACTCTTGAAAGTCATGCATGTTAATCAATAGGAATCTCAAGTGTTGGTAACTAAATAATCGTTAAACAATAAAACAAAATTATATCAAGAAAAATTCTAACTAAAAAATAAATTAAATAAATGTAATTTATATTGCTCCAGACTGGCTCCATAAAAGAAATCGTATTGAGTGTTTTTTTTTGTAAGAAGTACTGGTTGTTTTTAGGTGAATGAGTTATATCATGCTTGAAGCTCCATGCATATCAAACCCAGCCCTCAGGGGCTACAATACTGAGAATGGAGCACATTCTCATCCAGCTTTATGTCTGTCCAGACTATAGGGATGAGAGCGGGCTATCACAGGGGTATATCTAAGTTGCTAATATTTTTGAGAAAAACTTTATACAAACAGCACAAACTTTTTTTGGTATTGTATAAAAAAATAAAATTCACATTTCTGTCTACTGGCTTATGGACTGGCATTTAGTTTAAAAACAAAAACCAAACAACATTTAAGGAGTTGGAAAATTAAGAAATTAAGTTTTAATTTCACAACATTTCAGAATATTTCAACTAACGCAGATGTTAAAGTGCTTTCCTTACACTTTTTTTCGCTTGAATCCATCCTTGCTGAAAAAAAATTATTTGTTTATATGGTATACAGTACCTGCTTAGCTTATTATATAGGCTAGTAGTGAGTTATAGTTATATAGTTTTTCCCAAAATTATAATGTTTTCAAACTTGTTGTTGTTTAACTAAATAAACATTGACATCTACAGCAGTGATTTTCTGCACCGTAATCACTCTTCGGCTGTTCCAATCTTGTATGGCAATGTATACTAAACAGATCGCAGCACGGCGAAGCACTATCAGCGGCACACACGATAGGAAGTTCATACAATAAGACCCGGCACTATTATAAGACTTATCTCTAAGCCATTTATCACAGACCTGCTCTGATTGTGAGGATCTGGCACCTTCAACGTGAGGACGAATTGCCCTGTATCAGTGAAAAATAACAATTGTGATTACAATGCATCCGGTTCTCTCTTGAATACAATTACACTTGATAAATGCCTGCACAAAAATTAAAATAAATCAAATTAAATGTGCCAGAGTTACATCGTTTGCAGGGTTGTTTATTCTCTCAACATTCGCCACAGGGCGGCGCACTTTTGATGAACAGGTCCCATAATGCCCATAACTGAGCGCAGATGGCATCTCAGCACTTGTGAACAACAGTTTAGAGACATAAAAATGCAATTCAAAATTATTGCAACAAATATCAATTAAAACATATGGACGTAACATGAACGGATTTTACAAACATTTTCTCTCGTTTCCCTTTGCAAAAAAACATACATAAACAAAGTGTTTGCTCACGTATGGGTTTAAAAATATATTCATAAAATAAAATAAAAATGCATATTTCTGTCTGTACATGCTCTCCTTGCATATTCTATCGATATATGTAGTGGCATTTAGTAAAAAAAAACAAAAACAAAAAAACAACAACATATATTTATACAGGATTAATGTCCAGTTTAAGGAGTTTTCACAATATTTGAACTAAAGGCATGTGTTAAAATGCTAAAAAAGAGAAGAAAAAAGAATGACCAGAATATGGACCTGAGTGTTAGAAAGTCTCCTGAACAGGAGGTCCTGCTAGTAATGCATAAAACACACTCTCAAAAAAATCAGGACAGTTTCATTTAGTAATGAGCCAGTAAAAAAATGAACAATCAACACCTGTGAAGTCACATTCAGAAGCTTATAGACCCTTGTGCTTTCTTCTTGCATTTCTAGAAAAGATTTCCATAGACTGGCTGTTGTCATTTTTCATAAAGGTTTAAACATAGCCTAGAGCTAGGAGTTTATTTGAAGACTTGATGGAAATCTGACTGCCGTGAGTCAGGACTCTTCAATTGTATCACTCCCACTAGTACCTTTGGAATATGCAGAAGTCTAGCTGCTTAGCCGAGTCCACAACTTTGTGTGATTACAGAGCTTCAGTGATTGTGGGGTCGTCCTGGCAGTGGGTGACATAGTAGTCATGAACATACATCAGAACTGCAATAGGTTGACCAATAATGAGTGATAGCCACACAGCAGCGTTTCCATAATTACCACGAAGAAACCTGGCCACAAACCATGCCAGTGGGAGCTGAAACAAATTATTAGTATTTTTTTAAGTAAACTGTAAATAACTACTGCCAAAAAAAGATAATTAGACAATTTACACACAAAAATCATACCTGTGCCATCATGCCCATAAACGCCCACAGTCTGAACATCCTTAGAGGGACACTGACCAGGTACTGCAGACAGAGACATATACTTACATTAAACACATTAGACTCCAAGTTTCTAAGAGGACTTCATTTTGTTAATTTTTTATTCATTTTAATCTGCAGTTATCAAAGCCAACTGACTGAAGAAGTGAGTCATCTGACTGATTCAGTTCATTACTCTGATGAGTCTGATTCAACAAATGACTCATTGACTATAAAAATAAATGAATGGAATTCTCTCATTATTTACTCACCCTCACTGCATTTATTTCCGTCGAACACAAAAGTTTAAATATTTTAAGACTGAACAACAGGTCCTTTTAGGGCTGAACAGAACTGTCACTGTATGGCAAGAACTGCCTAAGAATTCTTTAAAATGCCTCCTTTTGTGTTTGACAGAAAGAACAATTGCATATATGTCTGAAATGGCATAATGAATAAGTAATTCATTTTTACAATTAATAAAAAAGCAACCCCGAGTGATTCATTTGAATTCACTCATTCATTTAAAATTTAAGGAGAATGCAATATAAAGTTGATTTCTTACCACCTTAGCTCAAAACTCATATAATAGCCTTCATATAAAAACCTTCCAAATGTATTTTTGTGAATCAATTATTTAGCTTAAATTTCATATAACATATACATATTTGTTGTAGCACTACTCTTTTAAATCCTGAAGAGTGGAGTGCAAATCTGTCTTGTTATATGAATTTAGCGACTCTCAATTCACACCAGGAAACACAGAATCACAAAACCAAAATGTTGATTAAGTACTGAAGGGTTGATCATTGTGTCCTTTAACTAGGTGCTTAACCTCTAGTTCACTCAGGGGAATCTTGAAACACTGACATTCCTGTTACAACCCTCACTAGATCAGCACATCAGCTCTAAATAAATGACCACTTTTTAAAATTTCAGCATATCTTTACACCTCCGGTTTTAGATATTTGTGAGACGAAACTTCACTCTCCATCTGAGCTTTCGGAGTCTTTACTGTGATCCTGGATCTGGTTCTGAGGCGTCCTGTGAAGGTCAATGTTTTTTAATAAGATGGTTAAGAATACTATCTGCCTGCACCTGCGGACTGGACACATCTTCCTCTCTGATTCCACCCTCCCTCTCTCTTCCTCCAGCTCAGCTCACAGCTTATCACAGACAACAGCAGCCTGATAGGCGTCTGTTCTTCCTCTTCCTCATCCCTCGTTCTGACCTTCATCTCCTCTGAAGAGCGGTGGCTACCAGCCAAACGCCGGGCACCTGCTTCTGAGTCAGGGAAATGAGACTGCCTCGGGAGTGAAGAACATCTAGAACTTTACAAATTATTCTAGAATACACAGCTGCTTCAGAGAACAGCTGCTTGCTGCAATGTCCAAAGAGACCAAAGTTTTGCTACGTTGGGTGTGATGTACTATTTGATGTTAAAATACTTTCTTAATTTTCCAGCTTCATATGCAGATACATCTGAATGAATACTATCATTCAAATCTTTTTTTTTATTTTTTTTTAGAAATGAATATTCAGCAAGGAAGCATTAAATTGATCTAAAGTGACAGTAAAGACATTTATAATGTTACTAAAGGTGTCTATTAAATCAAATGCTGTTCTTTTCAACTTTTCATTTTTCAAAGAATCCTAAAAGCATGGTACAAAATATTAAGCAGCGCCAACTGTTTTCAACAGTTATCATATTGATAAAAAATGCTAAAAATGATTTCTAAAGGATCATGTGACACTGGAGACTGGAGAAACAGCTGCTGAAAATTCAGCGTTGCTATCACAAGAATAAATTACGATGTTAGGTATGTATGCAGCGATATTCAAATTTAGTTGACACCAATAAGCCATAAATTATTTTCATGTTATGGCTGATAATTGGTAAATGGCTGATATTAAAATGGGATAATGTTTTGTCTAGAAGAAATTAAAACACAGAAAAACTACGGCTGTCGAATGATTAATTGCAATTAATCGCATCCAGAGTAAAAGTTTGTTTTACATAAAATATGTCTGTGTAGTGTGTATATTTATTATGTATATACACACATGCATGTATATATATATATATATAGAGAGAGAGAGAGAGAGAGAGAATTAATATATAAATATAACACTTTTTAAATGCATGTGTATGTATTTATACATAATTAAAATACATAGTACACCCGCTTTTATTATACAAACACAAATTTTATTTTTGGATGCGATTAATCAATTTGCAGCCCTAAATAAAATAAAACCAATTGAATTTAAATAGCAACAGCAAGCTAGCTTTGAAAGCAAGATCCCACCCCTGAATAATCACTCTGTAAAGCCACGCCTCCTATAAAACACAAGAACGTCCACTGGCAGACCAGAGCTAACCAGCGACAGGATGAGAGACGGCGTTGGTGGAGGATTGAATGAATCATTGTCAGATTACCTCATATCTCATACATCATTGAGAAAACATTACAGTACAAAGCACATTATATTACAATAATAACGCCTTCCATTCTCACTTGGTCTGCAATAGCGTAATGGAACGCGTTGATGATGAATCATGTCTGGTGCACGGAGGTATGCAAATATGATAGGCAGGAAGAACAGCCTATCGTAATCTTAGGACCGAAGATTTTGATTGGGCAAACATTGTATGGTCCTACGCCTTCCACAGATGAAATAAATTTTATTTATTATTTATTATTTTATTAACAATTATCAGGATGAGACTTTCAGCCAGCATAACAAAAAATGTTTTTGAACCAAATCACCTACCCTGGCTTTAAGTAGCGTTTTTAAAAATTGGATTCATGTTTGTTAGTTTATGTTTATGTGGTATTTTAATGGTAATAATAGTAAACCAAGGTAATATTCTGTATGTAAATACACTAGCTTCTAAAATATCAGTGTTTTGCTATTGAGAAATAGCACATTTCTAAAAAAGCTAGAATTCACACAGGTTGTTACCCTGATCAGATCGCTAACTTTTATTTGCCATGACCCGACAGAATATTTAAAACAGCGTGTGATTTATTCACATCTCACCTCGTGAAAAAAAGCAGAGGCGAAAAATACAGCTGATTGGCTCAGTAACTTGCCAGCACCTCTTCTCAGCAACGGCTTGTAAAAGTGCCTTTGAAAACAGGAGAGAGAAGCACATAAACTCACAGTCAGTGTGAACCGTAAATAACCATACGTTTCTCGCGGACAGATCACATTATAGTCTCTCTTCATTATAGTCTCTGTGAGTTTTACTGTGTCATATTTCATCTCGCCTCCCAACAGCTGTCCGCCGTCTCTTTCAAAACCTCCGTTCACTCACCGGAGACACCACTTGTGCACGGGAATATTCCAGTTTTGCCAGAAGTACGTTATTGTCTCGGAGTTCCTAGAAAAAACACAGTCACAATCTATCTGAGACTTAAAATCAAAATTCTGCAAATTAAATGGTAATGGAACAGGCGGAAATTGCATATATAAACCAGACTGACTGCATTAAAGCCAAACGCGTGAGTGTGGTGTGAAAGTGGTACCTCTAGCTGCCCAAATAAAGCTTTTTTTTTAATTTAAAGATAAATAACTGTAAAGAACACTCACCACCAGTCACGGTAGAATTCCCGATCTCCAAACCTCAATATCTCAGCCACAAAGTTCATTGAGGAATGGAAAAAACAGTAGAAGAAAATCAACCAGATGAGATGGTTGGGCACCTAAAATAAAAAAAGATATCAGTAATCATTCAATCATTCTTTTCTTGCTTCATATTCTCCTTCAAAACAACAGATCTAAGCAAAAACTGAACATAGGTTTATGTTTCTATTCTGAGGAGGAATTTAGTTTAGTTAGTTTAACTTACTGCTAGTCTAAGCAGACGCTCTGTCATTCTACTGTAGTCCATTTCCTGCAAAATAAAAAACGTTTCACTGAATTAAATAAAGCGCCTCTTTTTAAGGGACGGAAAAAAGAAGATAAAGCACATGAACAAACCTGCAATGGCTTCATTGAACTCCGAATGATTGGCACCATCCACTGAAAGAACATTAGATATGAAATATGTCTTAAAGACATGAAAACTGCAGGTGTGATGTGATTACTGAATGCACTGTGATGCTCACCTGCTGCGTTAAACCAACTAACAACTGAGTGAGGAGCAACTGCAAGAGACAAGCAAAACTTTTGATTTCTCACAAAATATAAAAACGAAATGATAACAATGCTGTTTACATAAGAATGTCTCTGTGTGTGTGTGAATTAAATGTGTAATTTGCAACAGCTATAACCAGAAGTAATGCCCTAACAACAAGCACTTTCATAAATAAAAATTACCCTCATACATTACCCTCCCAGCAGTTGTTTGCAAACAAAAAGCTAATTCCCATGATTTATTGCCATTTGCAGAATTAGACAAGAATGCAATATTCACAAAATTAACAAGGCATAATATACAGTGACCAAATCTGGTATTGCAACTTATCAATGTAATGATGAGCTCAACACAAACTGCCAATACTGTCAGGACATACAGTATTGTTCAAAATAATAGCAGTACAATGTGACTAACCAGAATAATCAAGGTTTTTCGTATATTTTTTATTGTTACGTGGCAAACAAGTTACCAGTAGGTTCAGTAGATTCTCAGAAAACAAATGAGACCCAGCATTCATGATATGCACGCTCTTAAGGCTGTGCAATTGGGCAATTAGTTGAATTAGTTGAAAGGGGTGTGTTCAAAAAATAGCAGTGTGGCATTCAATCACTGAGGTCATCAATTTTGTGAAGAAACAGGTGTGAATCAGGTGGCCCCTATTTAAGGATGAAGCCAACACTTGTTGAACATGCATTTGAAAGCTGAGGAAAATGGGTCGTTCAAGACATTGTTCAGAAGAACAGCGTACTTTGATTAAAAAGTTGATTAGAGAGGGGAAAACCTATAAAGAGGTGCAAAAAATGATAGGCTGTTCAGCTAAAATGATCTCCAATGCCTTAAAATGGAGAGCAAAACCAGAGAGACGTGGAAGAAAACGGAAGACAACCATCAAAATGGATAGAAGAATAACCAGAATGGCAAAGGCTCAGCCAATGATCACCTCCAGGATGATCAAAGACAGTCTGGAGTTACCTGTAAGTACTGTGACAGTTAGAAGACATCTGTGTGAAGCTAATCTATTTTCAAGAATCCCCCGCAAAGTCCCTCTGTTAAAAAAAGGCATGTGCAGAAGAGGTTACAATTTGCCAAAGAACACATCAACTGGCCTAAAGAGAAATGGAGGAAAATTTTGTGGACTGATGAGAGTAAAATTGTTCTTTTTGGGTCCAAGGGCCACAGGCAGTTTGTGAGACGACCCCCAAACTCTGAATTCAAGCCACAGTACACAGTGAAGACAGTGAAGCATGGAGGTGCAAGCATCATGATATGGGCATGTTTCTCCTACTATGGTGTTGGGCCTATTTATCGCATACCAGGGATCATGGATCAGTTTGCATATGTTAAAATACTTGAAGAGGTCATGTTGCCCTATGCTGAAGAGGACATGCCCTTGAAATGGTTGTTTCAACAAGACAATGACCCAAAACACACTAGTAAACGGGCAAAGTCTTGGTTCCAAACCAACAAAATTAATGTTATGGAGTGGCCAGCCCAATCTCCAGACCTTAATCCAATTGAGAACTTGTGGGGTGATATCAAAAATGCTGTTTCTGAAGCAAAACCAAGAAATGTGAATGAATTGTGGAATGTTGTTAAAGAATCATGGAGTGGAATAACAGCTGAGAGGTGCCACAAGTTGGTTGACTCCATGCCACACAGATGTCAAGCAGTTTTAAAAAACTGTGGTCATACAACTAAATATTAGTTTAGTGATTCACAGGATTGCTAAATCCCAGAAAAAAAAAATGTTTGTACAAAATAGTTTTGAGTTTGTACAGTCAAAGGTAGACACTGCTATTTTTTTGAACACACCCCTTTCAACTAATTGCCCAATTGCACAGCCTTAAGAGCGTGCATATCATGAATGCTGGGTCTCATTTGTTTTCTGAGAATCTACTGAACCTACTGGTAACTTGTTTGCCATGTAGCAATAAAAAATATACTAAAAACCTTGATTATTCTGGTTAGTCACATTGTACTGCTATTATTTTGAACAAAACTGTATGTCTATGCCAATTGCCTACCATCTCAAAGAGCCTCCTGAGCAGAAATCCCATTCGGATGGATTCAGAGCGGGGAAAATTGAGCTCATAGCACAGGGTTGGAGCAAAAAACAAAATAATACATATCTGAAAAACACAAGGCAAAATACTAACTACAAGTTCTCAGGTCATCTGAAGTCATAGTATTTGACAAAATTGTTGTTAAATGTCATGAAAATAAAACAAACACTTTAATTAAGTTTGGAAATAACATTTGGTGACTGGACTGTAAGGCACAGCTCACCCCTGAGAGAGAGATTTCCTGGGTAAGACACATGTGACTGCATACGGCTGGACGCAGATGGAGATGATGGACCTAAAAAAACACAGAAACTGTCAAGAGATAAACGAATCTGCTTCTAAAGTCATTTAAACCTGATGTTCAGCTAAGGAATGAGGTCTCAGCAACTCACTCCGCACAGTCACACAAGCATTTACTACAAAACATATTGAAATGTCGGAAAGGACATCACTAAAACAATTATATTAAAATTGATCTCATAACCAGTCCATCCAGGATTTTGCAGTCTTGCACTTACAAGAATTAAAGGGACAGTCCACCCAAAAATGAACTGTCATCACTTACTCACCCTCATGTCATTCCAAATCTGTATGCCTTACTATTTTGTGGAACATATAAGAAGATATTTTGAAGAATGTTGGTAACTAAACAGTTTACAGTAGTCATTGACTTCCATAGTTTTTTTTTCTTCCCCATTTGGAAGTCAATAGCTAACCGTTCAGTTACCAGTGTTCTTTAAGAAGGAAACTCATAGAGGTTTGGAACAACATGAGAGTGAGTAAATGATGACATGGTTTTCATTTTTGGGTAAACTAGCTTGCACTCTTGTCTTATTTCTGTAACCTTTTCTGCAAACATGTTAACCTGTGTCTAACACTATTCTGCATAATTATAAAGATTTCTTTACAGTGTCACTAATTGCCTTGTGCATTTTATTACATAAACATAAGGATTATTGCTAGCTTTTCACTGCTAAACAACACACACAAAATTGCTGCAAATACTATCACAATTTTTGAGAAAAGGTACAGAAAAACCTATTATTTTGGGCTTCAAATATATGAAAAAATCCAATGAAATCCTGATGGGACTGTATAACTTATGAACAACCTCTTAAACGTTAATTTATGTATTAACATCTTAATCTTGTTTCTTTTGTGTAGCACATTTTCCTTCTGCCTTTTTCAATGCAAACAGTAAATCATTCATTGTAGCAGGATCGTTGCTAAAATTCACATGACCCTGAAACTATTTTATGGATGGGGCCCCCTAATTACTGTACCAGGACCAGATCAATGTCTGAATTGCAGCATTGCATTTATTGTATTGTAACTAGTCTTATAATAGCCAACAGGGGGCACAAAAATGACATCTCAGTTTTGGACATACTGTATACTGCACTCCAGTAAATACATTGAACTAGCATTTCCATACCCTTTATACTGCTCCACCTAATATTTGATGAGAGGTGGATGTATTTACTCACATGAAAGAGATCTGGAGAAGCTGCGGGCCTTCACTTGTGTTCTCTCTCTGCACCACCTATTAACATCCTTATAGGAGTACATTTTCAAAAACAGGATGGTGTAGACTCCCAAAGCAAATGCCCCTCCAACTGCATGAAAGGACACAATTGCAGAAAGATGCCATTAGACTTATTCAACATAAATGGAACTCGTTTCTTTCTTTTAATACCTGAATATGTAAGCAACACAAGAGGTTTGTACACTTCCATCACAACACCACAGCATGCCCCCTTTCAAAGGTTCATAACCCATAGTCACGTGACCCAACACGTTCAGACTCATAGCCCATCACCACAGACCTGGCTCACACCTTCTTCTCACTCTACCACTGCTTTATCAATGGCAGCCATATGTTGGGTGGAAATGGTCTATGCAGGGGCTCTGGAGTGCATCTATGCTCCAGAGAGATGGACTCAAGGGCTGTAGGCCCTGACGGCCCCTGAAATGACCTGGCTGTCTGGTACAGGAGCAGTGTGTGTGGTACTAGGCTGACAGATGGAGGCACATTTTCGCCTCCCATGGTGCAAACAGATGAGAGCAACAGAAGAGCCAGTGAAAGTTGTAGTATGGAGAAGAGGAAGCGAGGGAATATATTTTCTCCAAAAATGCATGATCACTGAATTTAGATTTCAGTATTTGAAATGGCTAATCATATAAATCGATCACTAATAAGGACACAATGAGGGTCAGACTCAAACCTGCATCTACTGCTTCAGAAACACTGATAACCATTAGGCTGTGGCTCTAATCCAAGGATTTGTTTACTGCTATATCTTCTATTGTGGATAAAAATACAATACACATGCTAACTGATCCCATGAGATCTGAATGCTTGTTTAATGGTGGATTAGTTCAGTTTGTAAATCATAAATTGGTGCCCAATTATTTCTGCAAAGCTGGATCACCTAATCACATGACATATTATAGTCAAGAACATAAATGCAACAAGCAAAGCTTCTTTTTTTTTGTGTGTGTTGATGACGGCCTAGAAAAACAAGTATGACATAGGTGATGCACTGGTATAAAATTTATTTAAAAATCTAATATGTAATATTTAATAATAATAATCTATAAAATCGCATTTTGTATTAAATATATATATATTTACATCTATTTGTAATTATTAATATATAAAGCATTTGTTAATAATTAAATCATCTTTGTTTTGGCAAGTAACCAATATACTGCTAATATTTAAATTACCGTACACACTATTTTTGTTCAATAAATAAAGAAAACACTACAAACTACAATTAATCATTTTAAATGACACAATTTCATTTTAAACAAATCATTATTAAAAAAGATCACAATATTATAATTGACAGTATTGAAAATTGAATCCCATGTATATATGTGTTTGTGTAAGTTTTGTATTGTGCACACAATGCACAATTCAAATTGTATGCATAATGCACAGTCTCACCTGGTGTAATAGATGGCAGCTTCAACACAACAACCACCGGAAAACACAAGATGACTGTTAAATTAAAGATATAGATCAGCAGGCCGGCCTTCTCACTGATTGACCCCTGGAAAACACAATGAGGAAACATTTAACAAGCATAATACATAATACATAATACATACAAGTGCATGTACATCAATACAGACACCAAGTCTGATAACTGCACAATACAAACAACATTATAACATATAACACAATTCACATTTGCTGCACATAAAAAAGCATCTCTTCCCTAAAAGCCCTATAATTTATTTTTTATGCACATCTTATAAAACATCAGCAAAATGCCTGAACTGTTTAAAAGTTCATTCAGTTTCAATTCAGCCAGTTGAGCAAATGTGCTGATACTTTGCAAGCTCTCTCAAATATGCCAGGCTATTTAAAATGCAATGAATCAAATTTGCTCTCTAAACTGACCTCTTCACAACCCCTCAACGTAATTCCAAATGCCAAATTATACTGTGTAAAGTGACTGAACCCCTATATCTTTAAGACAATGGGTTTATTCGTTACGATAAACTGATTAAATGTAGAAATGTGAATGGCTTTTCAACTCACCATGGCTAGTTTTCTCTCGGTGTACAACGCCACAAATATAAAAACATTAGAAACTGCAAGCAAAGAGTAGTTATGATGTCAAATATTATCTTATTTCTTTAAAAAAAGAAAAGAAAAGCAGTTTCAGTCATAAAAGCATTTTTGCAGGGTGTAGTGAAACAGAAGAGGGTCAAAATTGTATCCTCAGGATGAACTTTACAACAGGGCAGACAGCCAGCACACACATAAACACACTCACAGCAGTCATACATTGAACAATCACACAACCTGCTACAGACACAATCGCCTGCTGCACTATAATGATTGAGGGTTAAAAAGCAATTATAACATATGCCTCTGTTTTTGATAACGTAAAATTACACACACAATCTACATTTAATTTGATTAACAATGTGATTGAAGTATTCTGACAATCTGCAAATCAAACTTAGTTCATTATTTGAACTCGGGCATGTTGTCTGCCCACCTAATTTGAATAATTTTCCTGTCTGGACTACAAAAGAATAGGCTAATCTAGGAAATTTATGCTAATCTTCCCTTAAAATACATACCAATGACAAGGCACGCAGCAGGCCAGCTATAAGGGTCCTTGAGGAACAATGACACCACTTGAATGGGGTCCACCAAAATGCCATACCTACGGTACACAAACCAGATATGTTTCCCAAACCTTTACATGTCTAAATATTTATAAATGATTACGCATAGGACACAACATGTTTCATTTCCTCTAGTGGTCTCTTGCTCTAAACCACTGATTATTTGCGGCAGTTTCTGCGGGCAGCTGTGTACATACTGTCTGCAAGCAGCAGTGTGCAACATGATGACAGCATATGGTTCTCCCAGCATGGGGTTCAGTGTTTCATTCCACTCAGGAAGAAGAAGGCCTGTACACTTATCAAACAAACCCTACAGACTCATCTTCATCGGCATGACACTCAAAACTCAGAGAGAGTTTTTTTACACTTTTGTGTCCATTCGACACTTGCTCAATGGGGATGCTTGAGGTAAAGGTCATTGCTTGAGAGGTCATTTTAGTTTTTGATTGGATGGAGGAAGATCTGAATGCAAGTTTGCAGTCAAATGTAAGAGAGAAATGGGTTTTAAGTGAGTTAAATAAATGAAGATTAGCATACATGACCAGAGAGGAGACCGAGTTGTTACATTTTGCTTTAAAAATAAATCAAATTAAATAAATAAATAAAACCTGCACAGTCAAATCATTCAATAGATAGTGAATTTTCATCTTTCTCCAGACTTTAAACATTCAAACTGTGTGTTTTGGCTGTTTCACTAGAAACTGTGTGCATGCTGTATTTGTTCATACCTGAGAAGGTTTTCCAAGAAGAGGCGTGCATTGCTCAAAACCTGTAAAAAAGGGCAGACACACACATATTCATGGAGAAATCAAATGAAAACCAATGCAATGATACATCACTAAGACTAGCTAAACATGTCAGAACAACCAGAATACAATCCGACAAAGATCCTTATTCACTGTCTGTACACAGTTTGCAGAGATATATTGAAATCCATGTCCATAAATCTGTACAGAAGACAGACACGCTTATTCATATGTATAGATAGAAAGAGAACGATGGAGAAGAAGAGAAAGAAAATGCAAATGCTAAGCAGAGCCTTAAAACTGGAATATGAAAGAAAAAAGTCTGGCTTAAAAAAAGGACAAAATACAGAGGACAAAATAGAGTCATCTCAATGCTCACATTAACAGCATGCTGAAGAGCGTGAATGCATTCTTCACAGTTTTGAAGACAAGGACTTGGCTGGCTGTCCTCCATGTTCAGCTGGTCTTTAGACAGACAAGCTGTTTTGGGACGTTTATTTTTAGGCGTCACTTGGCATTAAGTGTGTCTCCATAAACAGACACACTGATTAACGATTCTTCACACGCCACATGACTGCCACACACCATCCGACGTTAATCAAAATGTGTTTTTGCAATACAATTCTGCCACTAATGTGGGTTTTCCCACATGCATACATTAAGTCCATTAAAGGAATAGTTAGCAAAAAAAAAAGAAAACTTCTTGAAAATGAAGTCACCCTCAGGTCATCCTTGAGGTAGATGAGTTTGTTTCTTCATCGGAATAGATTTGAAAAAAATTGCATTCCATCTCCATCACTTGCTCACCAATGGATCCTCTGCAGTGAATGGGTGCCGTCAGAATGAGAGTCCAGCTGACAAAAACATCACAATAATCCACAGATCCATAAATGAACATGTTTTGATGTGAAAATCTTCATGTTTGTATGAATCAAAAACTAAATTAAGAAAATTGTTTTTTCAATTAATAAAATATGAGCCCTCTATCCATATTTATCCACATATGGCCTTTTTTTCCAGTGGAAAAAGTAAACAACATCAACCTTAATGATGGATTTGTTTCTTACAAAGGAGTTTTTCACTTTTTCACAAGATGTTAATCTATGGATTGGAGTTGTGTGGATTTCTTGTGGATTATTGTGATGTTTTATCAGTTGTTTGGACTCTCATTCTGATGGCACCCATTCACTGCAGAGGATCCACTGATGAGCAAGTAATGTAATGCTAAAATTCACCAAATCTGTTTTGATGAGGAAACAAACAACAACTTGGATGGCCTGAGGGTGAGTAAATGTTCAGTAGATTTTCTCAAAGTCTAAATATATTTCAGATTCCAAAAGGAGATATATTGGTTGCACTTTATGTATTTATCTAAGAAAGTTCTGGTAATACAAGATAACTACATGGGTTAGAGTTAGGTTTAGAGGTAGGTTCAGGGTTAGTACCTAGCTATTACACAGTTATTGTAATTACTACAATAAGTACATAGTATGTACATGGGGAACAGGACTGTAAAATAAAGTGCTACCGATATATTTTAGCTTCATTAAGGTCTAATGCTTCTACTTCATTTCAGAAAGCCAAACTTTTCAATGTGACTGTGTATGAACACAGTATACTCTCACACAATACACATTTAAATTATCAAATGATCTGACAATGGATGTCTGAGCAACAAGTAGGCGTTTTTCTCTAACTGCCAAATATGAGACGCAATAAAAATGAATAGCAATCTTTGGCAGCACCTCTGAACTAGAGGGAATGTTTACAAACCCACACTGATATCTGGGACACAGTTTAACTAGAAGAATGAGTAGGCAAGTCCAAGCATGGAGTCCACCAGGTTTGTGACTGTTTCAGACTTACCAGCATTACCACACACCAGTTCAGGATGCCTCTGTAATTTTTGAAGCCGCTTGCAGAACTCAGCATTGATTCCTGCAACTTGTGGCAACTATAAGGAGCAAAAAATTAAATAAAGCATGATGTAAAATAAAATCAGTAATGATGATTAAACTTTACAATGTTTTATTATTGTTATTTATATGGATAAAGTCGTTTTTAAAGTATAAAGTATAAAATTCATACAGTATAACAAGGCTAAAATAATGTAAAAGGGCATTTTAGACCCCCTTCCCCTCCCAAAAAACACTACATAGCATCAAACACTGTCACAGCAGTTTCCTAAACACCTGTTTGTTGCTATACAGTAGGGCTGCACGATTATGACAAAAATCATAATTGTCGATTATTCCCTTGAAATTGTAATTGCGATTATATATTACGATTAGCACAATTTAGATTTAATAAATTTTTTAATAGCTTTATGCCATTGTTTGAAGCCACTGCATGCCATATTGTTATATCAAAATAAACCAGCGGAAAACACTCTTCCTGAAAAACTTTTTTTTTTAAGCCTCAAATATCATATATATATATATATAATTATTATTATTATTATTTTATTTATTTATTTTTTCTGAGAAACCAAACCAAAGTAAATATATGCATGGTATTATGTTATATTAAAACAAAGAAATTCAAACAATTGGGAAAAAAACCCTTAAGATAATCTGTAGAGAGAACAACAACATATCTTATGCACACAGAATGATGTAAGTGAACTTTTTTTTTGTGTAATTGTGCCTTTAAACGATTACATAATTGTGTCATCTGTAATTGTAATTGCGATTACAAATTCGATTAATTGTGCAGCCCTACTATACAGTGCAAATTTGTCCTGATACAATGATGTATTGTGTGATGAATGTTGATCTAACCAGGATTTTATCTAAATCTGATTTGCTTATTTCATACAGTCCTGATATTGGCTTCAAAAGAACAATAATGTTACCACTCTAATATGTTTTGCAATATCTGTGCGTGCAAAGGTTAAGCGTGATCCTCTTGTTTGATATTCTCAGGGTCTAAATCCAGCTCAAATTTATGATAATATGGATGCCACCTTAACTATACTGGAGCAGAGAGAACTTGCTGCTTTCGGAAGAGTCGCAGGCAGTACTGAAACACTGTCTGAGCCGTTCACCAATCACTACGTGCTGGGACAGCTAACCAATCCAGCACATTTAGTTTTTCAGAAGGCAGGACTTCATCAAACCCAGAACTAATCAAACCATATGTGCCAGACTGGGGAGAAAGGTATTGAAATAATGTAAATTACATGAAAAATAAAATACTTTGTCAATAAGATAAAAGTTGGTTTTGTTCAAAGTTGCTATTATCCCCATAGGCCTTTGATATGAATATTTTTTGGTGATTAAATATCGCAGACTAAAAAGTAACTAGTAATTAGTACTCTGAGTAGTTTTTGAGAGAAGTGCTTTGTACTTTTACTTTTGACACCAGTACTTTTACTTGTAATTGAGTATTATTGCAGCAATGTAACAGTACTTTTACTTAAGTACAAATTTTCAGTACTCTTTCCACCACTGGTCCCTCAACAGTGTTATGCAGCAGCGTCTCTATTCAGCAGTTATTACCCTCGCTAGTGAGAAATGTCAAGTGTATTTACTTTGTTTTTGTTGGTACTGTATGCTAATTTCCGTTATTACAGTTAATTATGCGAAGTGATATGGAACTGTAATGCGGTCAAGAGAGCTGCCTGGAACTACGTTTCTATATTATGTTGCAGAATTATGTATCTAAAATTCCTGAAATCATCGCATGTGTTATTTTCTTTTTTGCTCAATGGGATAGTTCTTCAGTAACAGTAGGATAAGTTAAATGGTTCTTCATTTACGGTAAGATAAGTGAAATTATGGTATTTGGGGTAAAAAGAGGTTAACCGTCCTGTGACGTTACAGTGCCACATACGCACACTAGCGAAAACTGTCCGTCTCTCTGTAGTGAATGACCATGTACTCTGTCAACAACAACCTACGTTTTTCATGACGTCCTGACGCACACTATACTTCACCTCATTCTGTCGTAGGGATCGCATTTCTGTTTGCTGTCTTCGTTTAGTTTTAAGGTTTTGGTGAAAGATTCCCGCGCCTTGGCTCCGCTTGTGAGATCACTGGCTGCTGCGGTCGCGCCGTTTCTGTGTTTCACAGTCTCGCTCTTTGCGCTCGTGATGGTCGCGCGTCTACGGTTCCGTGTGATGGGCCCAAAATCACCATTGTCAGTCATGATTCCAGCAAATTTACAGCAAGCCTTTAGCAAACAAATGAAGTAAGCCGAGTTCACGCTGGAGTTTCATTTGGCTCTGCGACCGGAAAAACAAGATTTTGCTCAAAGCCCCAGTTTTGCAAGCTCTAGACTGACGCAAGATTGGTAATAACGCAGTTTGACTCAAAAAGATGTTCGTGGACTTCAGCACGTTTGATAAAAACACGAGTCTCGGGGAGGTTTACGACTTTCCCCCGGATCTAGTTCCGCGTTCGTTCTGGCATTAAAAGGACTCATCTAAGCCAATAGGAGTCAGCAGTGTATAATAGTGTAACTCTAAGCTGCCTTAAAGGTCATGTTGTGATATTTCAGTAAAACCATGACCTTTATAAATAATGTAAAGTATAAGTTGAACAAAGAATAATTTATGGTGTTGAAACTCCTATTACTTTTTTTTGGCTGGGTCTTTTTTCCATACAGTGAAAGTATATCATAAAAGTTTTCATGATCTTCCTGTTAAAATATTCTATACAGTACCACTTTAATTCAAAGTAACACATTATATATATATATATATGTAGAACCTTAAATGTGGTATTCTGGAAACCACAGTAACTTTCTGTTATAGTTGAAGTTTAGGATTCTGTGTGATTCCAGAATATTTTATGCCAGGAGTTATGAAAACAGGAGCAAATAAGCTGTGGAAGTGTGCAGGTAAGAGTTATCTGTCTTGTGAAGTTTTTGACTTCAAACGCTTTACCAAGATGCTCAGTGCTCATCGAGGCAGAACATTTCACCTTCCCGAAGTTGCAAAGTAAACTACAAAAAAAACGTCTGCAGTAAACCTGAGCAAGACATTTTGGAAACAACATTTTGGATGCTGTGCAGTGCCGAGCAGTGCAGCTAAAAACTGTTCTGTGCAGCCATACAGTATTTGGAATAGCTACATTTTTTATTCCAGTGCATCTAAAATAAAAAAGGAGCTTAATTTTATGTCAGTAACATCGGTGTAAGTTCACAAGCTCAACCTCTGGCAAGGGCAGCAGAATCAAAATGTGACTTTAGAATTCATATGGCTGCATTTGTTCTCTGCTCTCTCAGTAAAGATACTGCCGCTTGTTTCACTTGGCTGAGAGCCCCCAGATGAAATAGGGGCCCGAGAGAGATTAATTCTGTACATTTCAGTGGCAGGTTGATTGTATTTTATGCCTGGCCGCATGACTTGTGACCCTCTCTTCTGTCAGGGTTGTCAGAGCAAGCTGGCAGGGGCTTTGGTTGTGTAGGCCTGAGGTGAGGAGGTATGTGCCTGGCTGTGAGCATGTCCTTGGTTTTGTAATGAAGTTGTGAGGCTGAAATCACTCACTCCTGTGTGGTGTAGTGGCACGTCATGTTTTATCACAGGGATGCCACATTTACTCAGTCATTAGAGACTGAAAGCTAGTTTATCTCAGTTGTGATCCAGGCAGACTGATAGACGCTTCAGATGTGGCACGGGTGTCAGCACTTTTGCAGTTCAGTCAAGGACTTGACTCCTGATATCGCTGTCATTCTCTATATGTCTCTGTCTAGCACGCTTGCTCGCTCTCACGTATTAGCTGACAGGTTGATTCATTTAAATAACATCCGCCGTAGTGACATCACTCTATGACAAAGCACAAATTATGAGATTAACAGGTCATTAGGCCGTCATCAAGAGATGCATGATGTCTAGCTCCAGGTGGTGTTCTTTTTTTTTTTTAAGTATAAACATTGCCTCAGATCAGATGTAAATGATAAAATTCTTAAAGAGAAATAAAAATAGACCTTTTGACCATGGTTATTATACTGAACTAAAAATAAAACTATGAAAAACATTTTTGTTACTTGAAATTAAAATTAACTTAATTAAAATAACTATAGCTAGAACTTAAATAAAAAATCATAAATCAAAACTTTATATATTAAAAAAACTCAAAAATGCATAAAATGAAAACTATTACTATAACTATTATATTATACTATAACTATTAAAGACCTATCATAATATCTCACTTACACTAAAATAACTTTGCATGGTTAATATTGACACCATATTGAAATCTCTGACTTTGATTACAGACTCAAATCTGAGCAGTTTGACATTGTTATTATGTTATACAACTGACATCACAGTACTTTGAGATAAATCTGAGAAGGAGTAGACTTAAAGGGACATTCTGTCATCATTTACTCACCCTCATGTCATTCCAAACATATATCACTCTTTTTCTTCTGTGGAACACGAGAACCATTTTCAACAGAAGTAAGTAATACGTTTGGAATGACATGAGTGTAAATGATGACAATTTTCATTTTATTAGAATTGTTCCTCAATTGAAGTCTCATAGCTGTCTAGGAGATACAACTGAGATTTTTCTTTCCTGTGGGTTCATCACCCCCCACAAGTACTGGCAAAATACACACACTCGCATTCATGCAAAAGCTCTCTCAGGCACACTTTGTGTTTCTTTGCTCATGGTGTACGCTCTGTTGATGTTCGTTTAATTAAAAACTGATAATTGTGTTGTCAGAGTTAGTGTTTTGTTGAGCAGAGATGAGATGGACAGGTCTCTAGGCAGCGAAAGCATGCATGTTGCCTCATGAATAGTAATACACATTCTGTTTATCCAGCTACAACACACCTGTGGATCAGCTTATTCCACCTGAGGCCCTCAACGCCACTTAACTTCCAGAATTTTGAGCAAATGGTTACTCCCCACAATATAATCAAAATACAATATCTTTTCATGTGGGTAATTACATTTTATTTGCTAATTTTAGAGCTTTAGATTAGAGGGCTCCATATTTGGTCAGTTTGGTCGAGGTCTCTGAGTTCAGGGTAGAGTTTTGCCTGGCAACGCAGCTCAGAATATGTAAATATGCTGTTGCATTGTCTGCTTAATCATGAAGTAGGATTTAAATATATCTCAAAGGTCACCTAACTAATCAAAGAACTCAACCAAAGTATTTTATATTATTATTTTTTTAATCAAAATGTCATGTCACGATGCCTTTTGTGATATGAGAATGTTACATTTATGGCTGTGGCACTGGTGTGGGTGATGCCAGTTTGAATCTTCCTAATCCCATTCCACCACTTCACTCCATCACGTCCTCTTCTATCTTCCCTTCTGAATATATAAATAAATAAATAACAAAAGTAGCTTCCTCTGTATCATCATGCGAGTTTGTCAAAATTTTCTGACATTGAACAGAAAATCGTACTCTCACAAACTATTGCCCCAGTTTATCATTTTGAGTTATTGGGGTTAAGTAAAGGCAAATGAGCACACTGAGCAGTTTCATTTGTGCATTCATTCATTATAGCTAAATCATTAATTTAGTGAATCCTTTCCTTGTTTCCTTAGAACATGCTATAAAATACTGCAGATTCTGAAATTCCCAGAAAGAGGTAATTAATTCAGACATTATAAATGAAAATTTCATAAACAGCTCATTATTTTCAATATATTTCATTCGTCTGTCATTCATACAGTGTTCAATACCTAATGCTGTTTTATGAACTCAAAAATAAGTATTTTTCCACCTTTTTCTATTTGTGAAAGGTAATAATGCATATGTCTTGGCTATGGCAGCATATTGTCTTACAAAAGCAGCTCAAAGTGCTCTGTTCAGCAGGAAGGCTAGCACATGCTGACAGATGCTGCCGGAACCTGCAGAAGCATACACCCATACACACACACACACACACACACACACACTGGATAAGTGAGATAAAGATGCATTTCTCAACGGAGAGAGGGATTACACAGCTGAGCATGACCGATTCAGACAGAATCATTCAAAGCCCAGAGAAGCCATACAGATTGCTCTAGGCCAGTGAGGTAGATAGACAGAATGGAAGAAACAGACGGTGAGATGATAGGGTTTTGTTCATGAAAACAATGACATAATAAAGATTAATTTATGATGCAATCAACCAAGGGTAAGAGTTGCCTCGATAGCCCCTGCTGGTAAAAGCCATAACACACTCCATGCATAAAAATACGCAGAGGTTTTTTTATACACAGTATCATTTCAGTAAATGCATTGAATCAACTTAACTCAGTGACTCAATATATAGTCAGTTTTTTCTAGTTTTGCTTCACCAACAAAAACATTCCCAAGCTGGATGCATGTCTGTTAGCATGTACAGTAGTGGTGGCTTGTTACATGTTGAATCATTGTGTGTGTTGAAAAATCGCTTGAGTGAATAATTCAGTGACTTATTATTGATTTGTTTCTTAATAAATAATGCTGCATTCCATTCTGAAGGGCTTAACCCTATGCTGTAAACCCTTCAAAGTGTTTACCCTCAGAAGGATGAAGGGTTCAAGTCGCAGGTCTGGCAGGAATTGTCATAGGGGAAGTGAATAACCTCTTCCACCCTCAATACCACGACTGAGGTGAGCCCCTTTAGCAAGGCACTGAATCCCCAACTACTCCCCGGAACCGCAGCAATATGTGTGTTCCTATTGAAATTATGAGAATAGGTAACGCAGCAGCCCAGAACCAGCTCCAAGTGGGCAGTGTAGTTCCAAAATAGGTGGAACTATAGTTCCAAATGGGTTGAAAAAAAGGTCTACCCCTAAACTTCATGCCAATAACTTGAAGGTCTCTCCACCTACTTGCAGAATAAGCTCTTCCCACTTGTTGTGACATTCTCTGAAACGACTGGATTTTGTCGAGCAGAAGTAAATGTGACAGCACTATAACCTGCAGGAAGAGTAGTTGGAAAAATCCCCAACACTAAATGCACAGATTGATGTCTGGAATGCACACACAAAGACAAAAAGCTACAATCAAATCAAAGGACCTGAACTATAGTTGTTAATATAGTATAGTGGATGTTTTACCACTTACCAGGGATGTAAGTGCTTTGTGACCAACAAATCTCTAGTTAATGAAACCAGAAAATATGTTGTCTTAAACATATTGAGGAGTGTCTCTCAATATGTCTGCAAATATGAAAGTCCTATGGATGTTATTGTTATCTCCAGCAGATGGCAATGTTTAGAGTGTCATCACATCTCCCCCACAGCGCACTTAAAAGCCTGTAAAGCCATTGTGATGCAACAATGCCATGGCCTGCCTGCCTCCATCCTACTCTGTTATATCCAAACACTGCCTGTCAGCACCCAGATTGAATTTGGACATCTCATTTCCAGCCTGTGGAAAAAGTGATTTTACAAGGTCAACAATAGGCAGAGAGAAAAAGAGATACAGAAATGAAAGATCCAAGCAATCAATATCTCCTCCTCTCTCACGTGGGAGTAACTGTATACTATGAAACTATCTCATATCTCAGGGGCTCACACACATATGCCGTTACATGAAAGGCGGTCCCATTGTTCTTTGGTTTCCGGGGAGAGTGCTTTGTGCTTTTGTTGGGGGTGGAGGCCGGGGAGGGTTTTATTGTTTGTGATAAATATGGCATGTCTCAGTGATTATATGCTTGCCTAATTCTATATAAATTACACACAAACACACACACACACTCAAACTTTAGGGAATCTGCTACAACTTTGGAAACAGTGTGTATGTGTACATTTATCTTGACAAAAATAACAACAACAAAAAACATGAACAATGCTTTAATGTCTTTCTCCAACTCTTAATGTGGGCCAAGTGGAAAGATCAAAGGAGAAGACTATACCACAAGAGGTGCACATCCTCTCTCTCTCTCTCTCTCTCTCTCTCTCTCACACACACACACACAAAGATATTTTACCCCCTACTGATTCCATCAAACCCTCTTTGCACTTTTGCTCCCTGCGGTTAAACTCTCCCTCTATTCAAGTAAGATCACCAATTTCTACGGATTCTTTGTTTTAATCATAGCTTTTGTTTTTGAAGTCAGCATTTAATGTCAAATTCAAACTTGCTCATTAGTTTTACTCAAACGTAACGTAATGTTACAATACTGTAAATTCTATATGCTTCGTTATTATGGTCTGTGTTTTAGAAAAAGAGTAACGTGATTTACGAAATCTGACTAATTGAACTTCATCTGTGGATTTGTCATTTTGTGCAGGTAAAACTGTATTATTATGTACAGTACTGTTAAAAAATCTGGGGTTGGTAAGATTTTTAATGTTTTCGAAAAACCTTGGTAACTAAGGCTGCATTTATTTGATCAAAAACAGTAAAAACAGTAATAATTTAAAATACTACTACAAATTAAAATAACAGTTTTCTTCTGTAATATATTTTAAAGTTTATTCCTGTGATGGCAGATTAGAATTTTCAATAGATTATACTCAGTGTTCAGTGTGACATAGTGCTTCAGAAATAATTTGAATGATGATTGGGTGCTTAAAGGGAAAAGGGAAAATTCATATTTTTGATTAGATATTATGAGGGCACAATTTCAAAGAATAATAAATAAATAATAAACTGCATGAATACATTTTTAGAATAAACACTGCAATATTTAAAACATAAGAACTGTCATTTTTGATTTCATGGTGATTTTAAATGTAGGGCCTATACTTTATTCACAAGGTAAGTTGTTTCGTGATACTTAAACTGTCACTGTTAGCTGAAATTTTTATGATCAAATAATCAGTTACCCCTACATGGAAACTCACACTGACATCCATCAGTCATACTATCAAGATTGCCAAGATCTTTTGGTGTGAAAGTGAATTATTAGGCTGAATGACATTCAGGATGTGTGACATGGAATCTGATTATTGTTTTAAGTGAAAAATGCATTCTATCCCCAGAATGCATTACAGTGTTGCAGTCAAGGTTAAAGAATATGTGAATATCCTTTCCTTGGAGTTGTACTTCACAATGCCCACTGCTCTCATCTCATTATATAAATGACAGGTCTGGGAGAGGGACAGTGCTTTGACTCATACATGCTATCGGTCTTCAGTGCTGGATCATAATCAGCGGTGACACTCGCTGTATAAAATCACCTTTACCATCATATGAGTGTCTTTCAATCCTGATGGGATAATCAGTGCCAATGACCATCAGTTTGAGTGTCATGATAAATACTTGCTGCTTCATGTTCTGTTATCACACACACACACAAATACACCTGCTCACTCAGGGCCTGGTAAGGCAATGCGAGATACTGGGCAGATAGCCAAAATGAAAACCAATTTTGCACATTTATTCATAAATTAAAAATGTTTCCATGAATAAATACCATTACATATATATAAACATTTCCATTATTTATAAAAAAACATTACCAAAGATATAAATATATATGCTATAGATATATACCGATAGATAGGTGGATAGATTAGCAAGTTTTAGCAAATTTGCATTTGGCCCCAGAACATTTTTTCCATCCTGTTTAATTTAGATATCTGTCTGTCAGATTACAGAAGCAAAACTGGTTGCAGATGACAATTCATGCTGACTTTAATGTCTGTAGAAACCAGAGAAAGCTAAGAAATGTCTGTAAATTATGCATTTCGCTTTTGCATTACATGTGCCATGATTTGCTGCTTCTGCATTTCCACTATCCTACCTAGCAGCACCTGTAGTGCTTTAAAAAGGCATCACCATGAAAGACTCCACATGCTGAGTTAAAAGTGAGAGCTCCTTTAGGCTTTGAGCACACTCAGACTGTATAACAGGACTTCTTTGTGCAGCATTGAGGCTTTTCTGACATGTTTTTCTCTTCTTGGCCACTAAAAGTCTACTTTTGAGAACCATTTATCTGCTTGCAGAGGGAACTCAATGAAGAGTGCTGGCATGAATTGTATATGAGCGTGTATGTAAAAAAGTGTTAAATGTAGTGGGTAACAACCCAAAAGCAGTGAACAGAAGGTTGTGGATTCAAACTCCCTGCAGGGCTTCCCATCATACTGACTTAACTCAAATTGAGCGCTTGTTCTAATGTCCCTGCCCTTAGTTTGACCATTGGTGGAGCGTTGGGGAAGGCCCTTAACCCTGAGATACTACAGGGGAACTAGCATAATGGCCTTGAAAAAACCTTTCTTGAGTAAACATATATAAAAAGCAAGAAGATTGAACTAAAAACCTGAACAGAGAGGACAAACAGTGAATCATTTCTGGTCATCATACAGCAAAAGTGTCATTATAGACAGCAAACTAAATCTGTTCACCCATACAGCTCTCAATGATTAGACTTACTTGTAACATTTCAGACTCATTTGCAAAATGTTAGACTCATATTTAATGTAATCTAGAAGGAAACTGATAGAAATGAGAGGTTTTGTGCAGCAGAGCGTCACAAAGTCTCATGGGAACAAGTCAAATCAGTTCAGAGGCAGTGAAACCTAAAGCAGCCATACTGATAACCTCCTGTACCGCCAGCAGGCTTCCATCTGGTATAATAAATCTTTTGTCTTAAATCTGGGGAGTTTCGTATTCCTTATGTCATTTACACAGTCGTTCAAAAAACAGTCTGTTAGTCACTGTTTCTGTAGACTCCAGCACTCTGTCTTCTTCATGAAAAACATCCTAATGTTTTATTCCAGTTTTCAAACAGGTGCTGATTCATGGGGTCTGAAGGAGGCAGCATTGTGGACCCATTGATCGCTCCTCTCATCAGTCTGGATTGGGCACGGCCAATTGGCCAGGAGCTCTCTGATTGATTCCTATAATTAATAGATGTTTCTCCAAGAGCTTTCCCAGGGCAAATTAAACCGTTGTCAGCAGTGGCTTAACTGAGAAATCGGGCAACTGTATTTTAGAGTGTTAATGTGGAATGAATGTCAGGTGTATGAAATAAACGAACAAACCAGGTGTCCCACTAGGGAAAATGCTCTGAATTATTAAAATCTCTGTCTCATTACATCATAGCTCTTTATATCGGTTGAACACACTGATTGTTGGGAGAGAGCTCTATTGACTTTTATATGTCATTATGGGAAGAGTGTGTGATGTGAAAAAGAATTGGGTGAACTGACATCACAGGAATTATAGATTTGTGGGAAGCCTGTTTCCACCTCAGTGTCTGTGAGATTTAGAGTCAAAATTTAGAAAACCAAAGTCACAAATACAAAAATAGTGACACATATGAAGTTGTTATTTTGAGAAAATAAATTTATGGGCTACCATTTGATTAATTCTGAAAAATTATATATATATATATATATATATATATATATATATATATATATATATATATATATATATACTGTATAAAGCGGTAATTGCAAAAAATAGCCATATTCAGAACTATTTTTGGGGAAAACTTTGCAAATGGAGAGATATAAATTATTATTATTATTTTTTTAAACATGCTTCCATATACAATAGACAGGAGATGAGGAGAGATAGAAAGAAATGTGTAAAAGAGGATGTGGGCGGGTCAATGACAAGCTGATTTATAAATACTTTTAATTTTACAAATGACTTCCAAAGATTTATGCACGGCTTAAAACTTTTTCGATTTGAGGAAGTGGAACGATGCTGCTTATTGTATATTATCAACCGAGCATTGTAATAATGTGGACCTGCCTTCAGGATGGAAATATAGCCGGGTAAATAAGATGGGTGTTTTATGTCTATTCTTGGCAGTAGATTTTGTTGGAAGGGAGAGAGTAAAAAGGAAGGACATTTGGCTCAGATGAGTTCACTGGCACCTCAGTTAAAAGCTGCCTGAGCGTGAAACAGTTGTCTTTGAAATCTTATCTTTTAATCATCCGAGCTTATGTGTCATCTCGCATGTACACAAGTGGATGGAGCAATTACACACATACAATACACATACCCAGATCTCTGCTCTGCCTCATAAATTGCTCTGCTTTTAAGGTGCAGATTTATAATAGTGGATGCACATGGCATTTAGGCATCAGGTGCTAGCACAACATTGGCAAGCGAACTTCAGGCTATCCTGTCATCATATGTCATCGCTGTAGCCTTTCCAAAAGCTAAGACTAAATGTGTACTTTTTGAGCCTCTCTTCATCTCTAACCACAAAGCATATCATTTATAATTGTAGTAATCTGCCAAGGTTGTCACAGCTCCACATCCAAATGAAGACAAAACCACCTTCTCTGCTGGGCTAATCAGTTTTGTGCACCTCTAGGTTTGGAGTTTGCATAGAGTAATCTGGTCTTGAATCATTTTCTGAATCAACTTCCAACAAGGGCTCCCAGCTTTGGCAGCCATTTTGGCTCAGAGGGCTCAGCAGTCACAGCAGTTGCATCTGGAGTGCATTGCTTTCTGACAGTAGATGGGGTAAAGAGCCGAACGGGCAGATGGGCCAGAACCCCGCTGCTTTGCAAAGGGCATCAACTAACAGCCACATGCTCAGACCTCTCAGACCTGACCTGGCATGGGGAACATGAGCAAGGGATGGATGAGCAGCAGTGAGTGAGAGAGACAGAAAGATTTATCATGAACATGAAGGAACAAAGAACAGGTGTTGAGAGAGATGATGGATTGAGAGATGGCTTGCAGAGCTTGAATGAGCCTCACAAACCTTATGTGACTGTGTTGATCGAGACAAAGGCCACAGGAAATCCAGTTTACACAAACTGTTTGGATATAGCTAGCTATACACAAATGCCTTACAAAAAAAGAGGGACACTGAGAATCAACTGTGTCAGTAAACTACTTGCTAAACAAACAAGATTTAATCATCTGAGTCGTACGCAAATTCCCAACATCTCACCATTATTCCATGATGTGATTGGGCATCTGGTTGATTACCAGCTGGTGGTCTGCATGTCTCCATGGTCACCGTGACCAAGCAACATGATTGTGGTATTCTGCAAACATGTGTTGCCATCTGGCCCACAGAGTGAGTGTAGTCAGCAATCACTGTGCCAGTGCATGGACTGGTTCGTGGGTACTGCCATGAAAATACCCCCTGTTGGCATTTCACACACACATTCTGGGCAATTCTGAATTCAAACTGCCTGCATTTGATGAAACTACAATAAATAAGCTTTGTTTTTGGAAAGAGTTGTGTGTTATCAGAAGCTGAAATAATTATCTGAAGTAAATAAGTCTTTTTTTTTTTCCTTTCAGTAATTGCTTTGATGCATTCGGTAACTCAGTTCAGTGAAGCATATGTCACACTATGTCAAAAATACTGTCACAGTATTTCACATTTGCTCATGAATCGTGCAGAGTGCATACCACAAGGACAACTTATTAAAAATATGTTTTCTTGGCATTATTTTGCAATACATGGACACCTTGTGTAAAATATTAATGATTTTGCTGTGGCACTGGACATTCATTCATTATCCCTCACAGGCTCTTTTTTATTGAAAAAAATAAATAAATATGACATATATAATGTCGTAATGATCTTCAAATATTGCAATCCACAGCACAGACCAGGGTTGCAACAGACCAGGTGTAGGCTATTTTCTCAAAATAATTTGTCTATAAAATATCAAAATATCAACATCTAAATTTAGTTATACCAATTTGATTAGTCATTAAAGTCTCAAATATCTTTATTAATATTCATATACTAAACTTTGAACCCAATCATCTAAACATTGTTCTCATCATCCAAAAAACTTAAAAAGTTTTATTTCTCTGATCAAATGATTTGAGTGAAACACATTATTAAGAATTGTTTTTAATCAAGAGTCAAAATTAGACAGAACTGTTGCTCAGTACCCTATTTTCCGCCTCTTGACAGTGAAGATTGTTAACAGACTAAACCAGGGTTGACTTAGAAAAATCAATACGACTGATTTCATACATTACAGAGCATCAATCCACAGCACTTCTTTCTATTTTTGATTATTCTGCACACTGTACAATATAATGAGCCAATCACATGCACACTTTGGGGCGATTTTGAATATTTATCAGTTACTTACTGAATATGTATGTTTCTCCACACTGCACTCGAAAATGAGCCTTATTTTATATGCTGATGGTTAAATGAGCCTATCCTCCATTTGTCTTCATCAAAAGCAGATTTGAGGGCTTGGTCCCATGTTACTGGAGCTCAGAGCTTATCTTTCTTTATAAGGCCTGACAATCTAATCCATGAAAACAAAACCTCTCAATTTCGTCTCTGAGCTGCCACATTGAATCACAGGACCGGGTTAACTTGCAAATGTACCTTTAAATAGCCAAACTAGTACTGCAACATTGCATAACGTTACATTTACGTTCCTTTATATATCTAAATGGATGTAACCTAGAGTGCTGATTGAAGAAAAAATAGTCCTCAAGGGTCCCACAGGAGGTCGAGATTCATAAATTCTCCAATTACCGCCATTGGAAAGGAGCTTTTTACTCAGAGGAAGGCTCCTTTTGAACACTAAACTGCATCAGCTGGTAAAATTGTTTTTTCATTTTTATACTGAGAGCTACATTCTTTGAATGTGCTCAACAAGACTGTCAGCTTGTATAGGTGAATGAGAAAATGTGACACAGAGTGTGTGAAAGAGCATGGTTTGGTAACAATGAATTGATATGTTTTCAGCAGGAGAAGGAGAACGAACATTAAACATGTCTTTCTGTTCATCTTGCCGCATCCGCGGGGTGTGGTGCGATGTGGGGCCACCCAGAGAGACGTGTTACAGATCCACGCATATGGAGAATCAGCACTCTAAAGGTGCAAAACTGAAAAGTGACATGATGAAAAGAGAGGAGATTTTTTCGGCTGACTGTAAGACGTGACAGAGGTCAGACTTGGCCTTGATTAAGACAAACACTCACAAGGAAGATGTTGGACCATATCTACAGTATGATAGGGTTGTGTGTGTGTTTCAGTGATGGCACGTGTGTCTAGTGGCTCAGTAAAGTCGATGTAGCTGGTACTGAGAGTGCCGGTGTTATCAAAGGCTCTCTTTACACTGGCAGCTTGCTGTTGGGTCTCTGTTCCTACGCCTCCCTCTCCCTTGGAAACAAACAGCATGTAAAACTCTACACTTGCCTCTCTGACAGCCATACACGCCACAAAGACTTCCGGAAAGACTTTCATCTGGAATCTTCCTGATGTGCAGTTGTTGGATTTCTTGCACAGGAACCGGCCAGCAGTGGGCTGATGTTTTGAAGCTGATGCTTTTATTGTCCATCTCATGACACTAAATATATATATATTTTTTTAACATGAGTTGTTTTGCTACTTAAATATAACACTAAGCAAAGCCTCACAGGCGATATGTGTGTGTTTGGATCTAGAATTATTGGGGAAATTAATCCACAAGGTCGTTGTAAATGAAAACCAAATTATGTCTGTGTGCAGGTGTATTGATTTAGTGTTTAATTCTCTCAGAGAACTCAAAGAAAGCCCAGAGTTCCAGCATGTTCTGTAACCATTGTTGCCGAATGGGAAATGCCAAATGTCTTCCTATTCCACAACACACACAAAAATAAAGAGAGAGGAAAAAAAGGTTAAATTCAAAATGTATTTGAAATGATTGTAAAAATTTGCTTATTTTTATTTTTATTTTAATTTACCACACATTCAAATACTGAAAGTTGTCGATGAAATGTCCAACCACTCGGTCAGAACAACTTAGATGGGCATCCATCATCTACTTTGAAAGTCCTTTCTTTTGTCCATATTCTTGACTATTGTTCTGATACATTTGTGTGTGTGTGTGTGTGTGTGTGTGTGTGAACGCAGGTCAACACTGTTCAAGTACAAACGCATGGCTAAACCCCAGAATGGTAATTACGTACGTCAGCAGTAGTCATGTGATAATGGTCAAGGAGATTTGTCAAATTCACAGCATATTCTGCAGGGCTGGGCTGAGCCAGACCACTGAACCCAGCTGACAGACACAGAGCTTTGATGGAGAACTGGAGGTACAGACAACTGACATCAAAGTACACTGTGCTCTTCCAAACCAGCAGCAGGTGGAATGGGCAGAAAACACTGAATAGACAATAGTAATTTGTAATTTCTTCCAAATGATTGAATGTGAACTCTCGTTTGGGAGCCTGTGTCAGCCCTGGAATGAGATAGAAAGAGATGTCTGTGCAGTCAATCTCTAACTTCAATTATTTAAGAACAGATAAAGAGAAGAAAACAGGAAAATATAGTTAAATGGAACAAAAGCAATATAAGATCTTATTAAGTCAGCTGGGAGGGGAGCACATATCTGGACCCCGTCCCTTGCTGGATGAAACCTCTTTCTGCACTCCACGATGAATACATTTTTTCCTAAATATTATAGTTGGAAACATAGACATGGAAACTTTTTCTACGCATTACTCTTTTATGTTTGTTTTATTTATTGTATTTAACATTTTTAATATGATAATCTGTCATAAAGATTTAATTTAATATTTTAACAGCTTTACTGTTTTAATGTCATGTCTGGTTTTTTTTTTTGTGCTTGCCCTTTTGGATTACTGGGGTCTGTGCACCTAGCACTTTTGGAGATTATTATTATTTTTTTGTAATTTCAATATCTTTTATATCTATAGCTCTCGTTTATATCTTAAAAAGAATAAATATTTTATGAGTTTTTATATTACTATTTGTATTATTATAAATGCTGTAAGATATGTCTTATCAAGACAAAAGAGTTTAATTCCATTTAATTACAAAAATGTTTAAAATTATATATATATATATATATATATATATATATATATATATATATATATATATATATATATATAATAAAAATAGTTAGAGTGTGAAAACTGTTTTAAGAGAGTTTATTTTGTAAAATTCTGCAAGGCTAAACATGCCCATGATTGAAGAAACACCAAAGTATGAGAACATGTTTTTTTATTTATAATCTTCTTAAATTGTCTTCACAATTGTCAGACACTTTTAAACTTAAATTCCAGAATTCCCTGTAAGCAAACTGGATTTAGACTGATTTACTTTTAGACTATACGTGGAGCTGTGGAACTCAAGTGTCACTGCGCTGCTGCAGCAGAGTTCTCCTCCGGTGATCACACATTATTGATTTCTAGAAGAGATGACGACGCTGCAGTTTCTTCATTCACTGCTGTGTCAGTCTCCCGCTGCTAAAAAAATGGCTGTTTGACGGTATAATCTGCGGTGACAAGTGCGTTAATCTGCTACAACAGCAGAGAAAAAGCATTTGTGGGTGGAGCCTCAGGGTACATGTAAAGAGTTGTAGAAAAATAATACACGGAGAGAAGCGTAGAAGCGAGGAACACACTATTTAGCCTGAAGAAAGAGAGAGAGAGTGGGACACAAGCCACATCTGGATATTAGCCATGGGTACAGCTGATAATAAAGCCTCTGGAAAGATCCTCATGTAAATGTCAGTGAGCAAACAGAAGAGTCAGGGCAGAAACATGAGAGGCATTGAGTGTGGTGAAACCTCAAGCCTGGGGCCCCACTTTGCCGAACAAGCGATAAAAAAAAAAAATCACTGATTAATTCAGCAGCGAAAGAAGCCTTTACCAATGAGTCAATGAATTCTTCACTCCAAAGTGAACTATTCCTTTAATAATATAAATATGAGTTAGAACTGGTTACACGGCCCCAACAAACACCAACATTTCAATCATTGTACAACTGACAGATTTTTAGGAGGAGCCTTTAAACGATCTATTAACTGGAGACAACTGCACAGAGGGCAGAAACAACAGGAACTGAAGCACTTACAGTAATAACAGGAATATTAGATCAGCGGTACTCCATCCAATAACAAGGACAAAATGTCCATAATGTGGGACAAAACAACCCTAAATGTGTTTAAACTGAACATAATAAGCACCCTCTGTAATGTTTTTAAGAGTACTGTTATAGATAATAAATTTGATTTCAGCATTTGAATGGTGAACAGCATACAAATCATTCTCTTGTCTCCATCCTGCAACCACTCTCCATGAGAGAAAAAGTGCACAAAAGTGCAGTGTAACTGAGATGAAAACATGGCTTTGCAGTTAAAAACGCTTATCCACTTATCTTCTAGCATCTCATGTCAGTCTGCATAAGCACGGCTTAAATAAACTTATCATCACATTAAACAGAGTAGTGTCTGGATGCTAATTTTTTTAGCCAATTAGCTTTTTTCCCATTCTTCTGGTTCATTAGGCTTGGTTTTGTTGTTTTTACACTGTTGAGCTCTTTAAGATGGATGGACTTTCACTAATATCTTTATTTGATTATGAGCCAATGTTCGTATTTGAGTTTTGCATAAAAAAAAAGATGACTCAAGAGTTGTTTCTAATGACCTTTTGCTCTGTCAGCTCTCGGCTGCCGAGAGGGAAAAAAAAAAAATTTTCCACAGACTTGGCAATTTGTCTTGTTTCTGTTCATGTGTAACTGGGCTACACTAATCAGCATCATTTATGCAGAAAATATTTAGGCAGCATGCCCTTTGTTTGTGCGCATGAATGTGAATCTATTAGAAATATACTTTGTTTGGGTCTTTGCCAGCATTATTATTATCGTTCAGAAAAATGTTTTTCTTTATGTTGGTTCAATTTTAGCTGTCCACTTTTAATGATGCATAAACAGTATTTCATTTGATTTCATTTTTTTTAAATGTGTTTTGATAATGTTTCTGTTTTATTTAGTTGGTATCTTGCAAATAATACATTTATGCTTTTGGCAGATGTTCTATCCAAAACAACTATATGTTGCATTCAAGATTCACTGGGAACCTAACCCCTGACCATGGTTTTTCTTGTGCTACTAAAGTTGTAGCTAAAGCTTTCATGTGTCAGATTTAGTTTTATGTAAATTAATAATTTTATTTTGGCTAACAATATTGTTTCCAGTTTTCATCCTCATAATAATTTTCGAAATCGATACTAACCTTGGTCTGTGATCCTTCATGATTTCAGTTTGTCTCTGTGTGTTTACAGTACTGTATGTGTATTTGTATGCTTCTCCACAAGTGTGTGTATGTTTTTGTACTTGCTCTCAGGCCTTGTGGCTCATCTGTTTAATGAGGTCACACTATGAGAGGAAGAGGGATTCAAGTGTTCACTGTGAAACTAATTTAAATCCAATTCTTGCTTCACCCTGGAATTACAAGGGGATCGAAGGGGTACTGGAGAACCTCACCACAAGCTTGAGATGTGCTCTTGGTTTAATCATGAATCATATAGCTGCTCAGGAGAGAGAGAACTGTTAGAGGACAGGAAAGAGGCAGAACAGTACAGCCAGAAATATGAAGGCATGGTTCACCTGGCAGATTTCCAAGCCCTTAGAGATGAGCACTGAGCACAGAGATTTCTTACAGTTTGATATTCAATAATCACCCTCTCCAGATTCACCCAGACACAGTAAGAAATAAAAATGTTTAATAAATGTAATTAATTAAATGTAGAACTTGAATGCAATTCATTTAGTCACTGTAGATACAATGAAACGAAAAAATCCAAAAATATTTTTTTTTTTTTGACAGATATGTCTGTTAGTTTGTACCTGAATATATCTGGTTGTGACCACTGAAATGGTCATAACCAGATGCTAATGAATTGATCAAATTTACATCATTTGAATTTGCGTGCAATGACATTTAGGTGTGAAGTTCAAAAAAATGTTTCTACTAAATTGACCAAGCAGCAAAAATCCATTTCCCTCTTATACTCCTGTAGAGTGAGATGGGACTTTTGCCTAATTAACTAAAATCTACTGTAACATACAGTATGCAGGGGTCAAAGCATTGAAAACCAGATTCATATAGGTTTGGAATCACTTTAACTCTAATGGCCTGAGGTTGATCAACAGTCATCTGCAAAATATGATTGTTTTGGTGCAACAATCCATTGGCTTATATTATAAGAGGATCTTAAAATCCAATACATTTAAAAATTGCATAACAAAAAGTATATAAGATCCATTTAATACAATGCATCTTAATATAGTATAGTTTATTCAGTTTAATACAAGCTTTTTTGTATGTAACAGATCCAGAAACTGTATATAAATGCAATAAATCAAATACATTTAGAGTTGCAATTTTTAAGTCATCAGAAATGATGATAATATTGATAATAATTTTGATGCTTATATTCTCTGCAACCCACGGCCCTTTAGTGGCATTTCCCCATTTGCTCCTGACATGCTTCAGCTTTGCTGTAGTCCTTCCCAGATCTTTAGCATCACATGGATGAGTGTATAAGATTTAAAACTGCTGTGCAGAAGCAAATTGTATTTAAGCGGCAAATAAAGGCATCCGTCAGACATTAATTTATTCAGAAAGACTTGATTTAGCTTGATCTCATCTGTGCTCGATGATCCAGAGTATTGCTTAAGCCAGTGCATTATCTGAGAGGAAACATAGAGGACTGAGCTTAGCTATATGTCAACAACCTGCAGCCATGCAGCTCTGCAGCTTTGCCTTTGTTTGTTCTTTTGTCTTTACCCTCTTTCCATTGCTAAACTCTGGGGCAGCAGATTTGGCCTCCATTCCTTCCTGTTTTCTCTCACTGTCTTGGTTTTGCTGTTTCTCTCACATGTACACAAACATTCCTCACCTTACCCCTCTCTTTGTGTCTCTCTCTTTCTGCCTCCCAGAGGAGAGTGGTCTCTCTGTATTTCTGTAGGGGGTGCTGGCAGCGTGTTCCGAGCCCCTGAGATGCCAAGCTGGCACTGCCTGCTGTCAGATCCGTCCATGCTGGCTGACCTCGCCCTCACCACCCCAAATGTCTCTGCCAGCCAGCCTGAAGCTGTGGAGTCACTTCCCTTTCTCCTTACCACACGGGCACCATCTCACTCAAAACAGTGCTGCACTGTCCAAAAGCTACTGTAACACAGATTTGGCCTCCAGTCTTACACTCCCTCACATTTGGACACCAGTTTAGAGAATGACACAGTCAGTGAAAACCATTTGATGTCTCCTGCAGAAAACTGTGTTCAAAAACTCAGTGAGGTGCCTGCAAAGGTTATTCATAAAGGTAGGCAACTTAAAGGGATAGTTCACCCAAAAACGTAAATTCTATAATTCTTTACTCACCCTCCAATTGTTCCAAGCCAGTATGAATTTTGGTAACTAAACAGCTTACAGTAGTCACCGACTTGATAATATTTTTTTCATACTATGGAAGTCAAGGGCTACCGTCAATTGTTCGGTTACCAACAATTCAACTATCCCTTTAAGTATGCTCCCTACTAAGATTTGGCCAAAATGTATAGGAGCACTGCATTCACTGTAGGCTAAGAATGCTTATTTTTTTTAAATCTGACTTGAAACTGAAGGTTATAACAAAGTCACTATCAAGGAAAGTCAGTTCACTCGGCAGCCATATTTTGCAACACCTCCGGGCAGCACAATGGACTATTTTTACGCAGCTAAAATAACTGGCGGCTGAAACCAGAAGACTTGCACATTCAAGTTAAAAAAGGCTGTCCCAGCTATTATATTAAAAATAAGGTGGATAGGTTCAATTTCATGTATTCCTTTTCACACTACAAATGTTGGACAGGCAGAACATTTTTTTTTTGTTTTGCTACCAGTCCGAAAAAAGTCAAACCCTGCATCTGAATATGCCTTCTCTATCATATAGTCTCTATTATCGAGTATGTCTGAATGTTCATATTATTCCTGAAAAGTATGGGTTACCTTCCGGCGAGATTCAGAAATGTGCATCTGATGAACACTTAATTGAACTGTCCCATGAGGCCTTGGGAGAGGAGTTGTGAATGGCAGTGTGACACTGAGATTGGTCATGTGACAGTGACTAGATCCAATTTTTATTCATACTACCCATATTCACAATTTAACATACTTTTTTTAACAGTCACAAAGTAAGTTTCAAACTAACTATATTGCCAACTAGACAGTTTGTGATTTTGGACACAGCTAAGGTGTGTTTCATTATTAGCTTAGCAACATGCTAATGTGAAACTCTATCGGAATCAAGTCTTTGTGAGCTTCGACTGAAGATTCTATTTGAATGATGCGATTTAAATGCTTTTTGAGGTACCATTTTAATTAGTATGTAGTATATACATTTTTTAACAGAGCTAAAATGGCATTATCTGTACAATGTGACTCTAAATATATACAGTATACTCCTCTGTGGAGTAGATGTCATTTTAAATTCCAATCAGGGATGTTAATAACTATGTCTGCCATCATGTATGTGGGTTTTAATCTGTAATTTGTTTGATTTCATAATGTAGGCTTGTTGATAGACAGCCAAATGACATGTTTTTTTCACGTTTTGAGAGAACTCTACTGAACAATCAAGAAAAATCAGACTGCCTTTCACACCGTCTTTGGGGGAGGGGTGTGGTGGTGGGGGGTGTATGCAGAAGCTTCAAAAGCTAAAGAGAACAGAAAAAGAACCTGATGCTAATTATGCTCCAGACACAGACAGGGAAGGGAGAGAAGCGTCTGGATCCAAGGAACAGGGGTCAATCATCAAACAACCATAGCAATAACAAAACAAAAAAAAGAGCAAGAAAATCTCAGACATTAGAATCAAAGAACCACGCTAGTACATCCAATGCAATACAGTCAAGCTAATTTCAGCTGAGGCTCTGTAGCGACCACTCATCATCATGTTTCAGAATGGCAGATTTTCAGACCTTTTGATGTTTGTTTATTCCCACATATGCTTTGTTCTAGCGAGTTGCTCATACATGTAGATGCCCGTGTGTATTCTGAGAACAGGCTGAAGGCCAAGTTTAACGAGCGGCACACAAACAAATGATCCATTGCAGTCTGTGGAGCATCCAGAGTAAACAAAAGAGATCAGATCAATATGATATCTGTCACTGACAGCTTACGTAAACACATCGATCCCATAAATTTATATACAGTACAAAATAAATAAACATTAACTGAATTTTCTATGATTTCTTAAGGATTTTTAAATTAGATGGCACAGCAACATCTTTTATTGTATTTTATTTTTTTATCAATATTCTCAGGAGAGAAACAGCAGTCTTAAATTGTCATTAATATATAATTTTTTTTATTAGCTGTAATGTGAACAACGCATAAGAGAAAGAGGATTGTGGGTAAAGGCTCAGATACTGTTTGTCACAGTTCCCTCAGAACAGGCTGAGTTTGAGCGCCTTTAATGCAGTGGTTTCTGGAACAGGATGGTACCGGCTGTTAATGTACCACCAACCAAGAGCGTAGGAACAATTTTGGGCATTTTTACATTAAAGCTCCTGTAAAGACTTCCGCCATTAGCCAGACAACAGCAAACCTGTACATGGGTGTTAATATTTTAAATTTCAAATTTTTTATCTAAATGTGTAGTGTAAATGTGTATCTAAAAAAAAAATAAAACTGTAGTGATATAGGGGGAGACCTGGGATGTTTGTAACATTTTTGACATTTCTGTCTGAATCTAGGAGGTCTTTTAAACCAGTGCATAAAAAATGTGATTCAAACTAGTTACATGTGTCTACTATTAAATGGCATTGCTGTTATCTTTGCAGCACAAACAGAAAATGCATGGATTAGTTTAAAACTTGAGGAGTAAAATGTTCCAATTCACCCCATATAGTCTGAGTTAGTCGTAACATACCCTGGGGTATGATTTTTATTCAACACTGATATTTCAACATAATTGGTTTGTATGTGTGTGTGTGTGTGTGTGTGTGTGTGTGAGTATGTTTGTTAATGTCAGTCATAGCAATTGACCATGATGAAACTGAACTTGAACATTGAGAGACACCCCCGGATTTGTCTCTCTCTTTCAATACCAAGGCATACTGAAATTCAAAGAAAACGTATAAATGAATCAAATATTTGCTTGGAGTAAGTTAACATATTTCATTGATGCTACAACTAATCTTGAGCCTTGTTGTCACAACTAACCCAGAGTCTTGTCATGAACTAACTCACCTTATAGCTAACAGCCAAAACATTAACACTAACAACTTGCATAAAAAATAGACAACAAAATGTAACTTGGATGAGTTTCACTGCAAAGCAGGGACTGCCATCACAAGGATAAAACGTTACTGTTTACCTCAAAATTTGTTTTTATTCTCTAAAATCAGCTTCCTCAAATGCGGAAAAAGGACTAAACTGAGAACGTGTGGAGTGAATAAGGTGATTTGTAACGTGTTTCAAGAAATGGTAAATGTTACAACCATCCCTTTATCTTTATCTTGTCAGTTATAAAATATCAGTTTTTCTTATACATTTTATTTTAGCCTGGTCCCAGATCAGATATTCAGTCTTAAAATGTATTAGATATTAATACATTACTAGAATTTAAAAACTTAATTATATTAAACTGAGTAAAATAGCTCATTTAAATATGAAAAAAATATTTTGTTATTTTTATTAATGTATTTATTTATTATTTCACCTGTTCCACAGTTGTGGTGTCATTGCCACAACACTGAATTTACCCCTAATATTTAATTTTAATTTTATTTATTTATTTTGGAAAGTTAATGTACTTGTTTATTAAGGAGACAACAGTGTGAGATTAGATATGAAACTTGATATGTGATGATAAACATAATAAAAATATATTTTTAAAGTGCATAATTTCCAGTTAGGCTGCCGGTTGAAGAAACACCCACACTCAAAATGACTAAAGAGAGTGTTTCTGAATTGCTGAAAAACCATCATCGCAGCATCATGGTTTGTTTATCGAGCCTAGAGGTGTCACAGAGACCAGTATGACACCTATTTTAGTGATACCTGTCAGATAGCACAGTTAGCAGGGACATTTTATGCTTAGTAACTTTGGTTTTTAAAGAGAAAGTTCACCAAAAATGAAAATTCTGTGTTCATGTCGTTCCAACCTTACATTAACTATCCAGTGAAGAATAATTTCTAAAATATCAATTTCATTTATAATGCATGCAATGGAATAGTAACGCACACTGTGGTCTTGCACTGGTGAGCAAGTGCTATTAAGCATGTCTAAACTCATTATATAGTCCAGTCACTTTTGACTAAATCCTGTGAGAGATTTAAATAATAGCACATATCTACTGAGTGAAAACCAGAGGAAAATATGTGTTTTTTTTTGCCGAGAAATTATCAGCTGAATCAGATCCAGAGCTCCTATCTCAAATCAATCTGCAGTTGATGCTCTATTTATAGCTGATCCACCCTTGAGAGTCTTATTATTATGTGCATGTATTTGTCTGGAAATGGCTTTGGTGATTATCGTTACTCTTTGCCTCCTGAAGCGCTTTCCTTCTGGCCTGAACTTAGCTTTTCATTTGAATATTTAATAAGTCAACAAACCTTTATTCTTTCAGGCCATAAAAAACTAAAGCCCTGCATGCTTAGGAATATAACAGAAAGCCACTGAAGGCTGACAGTGTTTTCTTGTGGGTCAAGTCAAAAGGTTTTGGTTCTCCAAATCTCTCATCCGCAAATACATATAAGTAACCAGATAAATTCATGCTGCTGTAACCTCATAACTAAAGCCTGTGTGGTCCAACAGATGGACCTGATGTATTCCACTCACATTTGTCTTCAGTATGCAAGCAAGAAATCCTGCCATTGTGCGAAACATGTCGCCATATGTCAGAAAGACACGATTAAGGATCACAGTCTTTTATGAGAAATGTAAACACCCAACCTTCCCTGAGTTGAGACAGCGTGCAGGCTTTGTTCTGCAGCATTATAGATGGACTCGACATTCTCCGCCTGTTGAACCAAAGCTCATTAACACTTACTGCCATAACCGCGGAGCATATGTCACTAGCCCCATTGTCATACAAATCAAGCTGATTAATCCTAGCAATGACGCGCTCGCATTCTCCACGAGCCTGTTGCTGAAAGAGGCTCATTTATAAGTCCAAACCTGAGAATGTTAGTGGGTGCAGTTCCTCAGCCGGTATTTGTCAAAAAGGAAACAGTCAGTCTTGACTACTCGTGATGGATGAGGCTTAATAAGAGAATGAAGTAAAATGATGTCAGAGTATAACATATTTCCCCCTAATTATTTTGTGCATTGGTCTGAGCAGTAATTGCAGCGTTTTTTTGGGTCTACGCCGCACTGAGGCACAACTGATGGATGTCACTTGTCAAGTGGGTATGGAAATTCTGTGGGAGTGTGCTGAAATTTCTAATATTTCCTGGGAAGGCAATCTCTATGTGATGTCGGTTTCTATTTAGCCAGTATTTCCTTTGGCTTGTCAAAAGTTTAGAGTCAGAGAAAAATATATGACTCTACTGACAAGTGTGAAAGTATATATGTGACCCTGGACTACAAAACCAGTCTTAAGTCACTTGTAGCAATAGCCAAAAATACATAGTATGGGTCAAAATTATTGATTTTCCTTTTATGCCAAAAAACATTAGGATATTAACTAAAGATAATGTTCCAAGGAGATATTTTGTACATTTCATACTGTAAATATATCAAAACTTAATTTTTGATTAGAAATATGCATTGCTAAGAACTTAATTTGGACAATTTTAAAGGTGTTTCTTTCAGATATTTAGATTTTTATGCACCCTCAGATTCCAGATATTCAAATAGTTGTATTTCGGCCAAACTTTCAGATGATTTATAACTCTCAATTTCGAAAAAATTACCCTTTTTTGATATTATATTATATTATATTATATTATATTATATTATATTATATTATATTATATTATATTATATTATATTATATTATATTATATTATATTATATTATAAAATGGAACCTTTTTTCTCATTACATTATTATTGTTTGTTATTCATAAAAATGGTCACCTGCATGAAAATGTCATTTCTGAAAGTTCTCAGAATGTTCAAAGCACACAGGATTTTAAATGTTTTGAAAACCTTAAGGGAATGTGTTTTTTTTATAATTTGCAAACATTCTGGGAATGTTAATTTTGAATGTTTTCTGAATCATCTGAAACAAGTAGTAAGTAGTAATGTTTTTTTATTTATTTTTTAAACAGACCAACTATAGACGGTTTCATCGGGCGCACGCGCCTGGACCTAAGTTAACTTCCGGTCTGTGTTGTCAGGCTGCGGCGCCATCTACAAACGCAGTTAAAGCCAAGGTGATGAGTAGACTGAAATTGGGCTCAGGTGGTTGTGCTGCGGGATGTGTTTCCCATACATTTATTTATTTTTAGAGACTCGCCACAATTTTATAACTGATCGATTTTCAAAAAGGCTTCGTTAAATAAACATGAGTAACATAACATTACGTAACGTACTGCACGTTTAATAATTATTCCTTACATTTATGTTTAAGTATCAAAACAAGGCACGGGTGTTTTTATATCACTGTATTTCTGAAAGAAGATTTGCATGTTATATGTGTGATAAAGCAGCGTGTGAGCGTACCAGCTCTGCTTCGTTTACAGCTGTTACTGGGGAAACCTCTATTTCTCACGCTAAATGTTTATGCTTTAAAACATCTCCTGCTGGCAAATAATGAATTAGCATTTTCATTAAGTCCGCCTGATCCACACAGAAAACACATTTTGTTTGTTATCAAAAAATATCTACTCTAGAGGGACTTGGCTGTTGTTTTTGATTCTATTTGGAGTCTACCGAAAGTTAAGTTAGGTCCACAAAAGCGCTCACGCGCATTAACGTTTGTTTGTGTTGATGCCGTTGAAACCGTCTATAATGTTCCTGAAAAATGTTCCATGAATTGTGTATTAATGTTTTTTGTGCTTACATTTTGAAAATGTTATTAAAAACCAGATAACTTATACAAACATATATTCAGAACTTTGAGAGAACCTGGCCAGAACATTTTAAGAACATTTCCCGTTGACTGGGATAATATCACCAGCTATAAAATAGTTTTGAAGATGCTATGGCACATAGAAAGTATTTCTCTGGTTGTGAAAGTAAAAGGGCTTAAAATAGACATGTTTTATTTATAGAGAGGTCTTGAACGTTTATTCAACATGATGTCTAACTGTAGATCAGCTCTAGATCTGTCTGCATTTTCTCACCAAAGCGAGACTCACACATTCAGAGTCAGAGACAGAATTATTTTAAACCAACAGCTGGTATAAGCATCATTTATAAGGAAGATGAGAGGGAAAAGGTACAGTATTTATTTAATTTATTTATTCATTTTTTATTTCTGACAGCAACTTGGATTGAAAATAGCTGATTAAACCTAGGTAAAAAGTTTCTGCTGTCAAAGTAGTAGCTGTTTAAAACAAAACAAAAAAAAAACAACTTTTTTTGCAGTGCAAAGATTTGTTGAAGGCAGGGTAAAAAAAAAAAAAACACATTTGAAATTCCATCTGTTTATATGACATAGGTTTACATACTGTAGATGTGCAGACATAATCGAAAATTATACTTAACTTTAGCCCTAATCAAATGATGAAAGCTTACACACAGTAGATTTCAGAAATTTGAATGTGCTCATCAACTATCTGCAATCAATCAAGCAGATTGTTATGTCTTTCTGCATGCTATAAAACCAAATGGTTCCTTAAGAATTTGTCAACACTTCTTGACAAGTAGATTTAGATAAGTCTCATGAAACTTGACTACAATGGCACACTTGTAACATTTCTCTCCAGGCAGAGAGTGATTTGATAGATGTGGCTTGGTGATATAGTGCTGTGCATCAGGCACGATTCCCCTGAGAGCAAACCACCTGCTCTCTGCTTGCCAGATTGAGAGAGACATGGGTGTGAAATACGGTATGATAATTTTATCTTCAGCAGGCTCGTCAGGAAGAGATCCTCTTTCTTCAGAGCTCGAGCTGAGATAAGTCCAGTTGCTTTTGGCTAAAAAACAAACCTGAAAGAGCTGTTGTGCTGGACTAGGTTTCAGGAAAGCAGTAGTTCTCCTGCTATTTAGTCAGATTGTAATTGTGTTTTTCTTAATGCTCAATTATGGTGCTGAATTAGGAAATATGAGCTTTAAAGATCTGATAATGCGTGAGATGACATTAGATTTGAAAGTTGATTTTTGTGTTGGCCAATGGTGAGAGATGCTGTCATCTATACAAACATTTTCTCATCAGGTTTAATAATTAATCTACATGCAGGATTTTTCTTTTTTTTTTTTACCACACTGAGAGAGTATTATGCAATATTTGTACAGTAATTTTACAATTACTTTTAGAATTAAATTAATAAAGTATAACTTTGAAGTAAATATGTTGATTTCATGCTTAAGAAACATGTCTTATTATTATCAATATTGAAATCAGTTGTGCTGATTAATACTTTTGTGGACCTGTGATACACTACCATTTAAAAGTAAGGTTTAATAAGTGTTGATGTATTCAGCAAGGACACATGCAATTGATCAAAAGGGATGGTAAAGGCATATATAATATTATAAAATAATTCTATAAAATGTTTTATTTTATTTTTTATTTTTTTGATCATTATGCATCAACTATTGCAAAATTTGTCCACTGTACAGCCCTGACTAAATGTACAAAAAAGTGAAGTGAGATCAGAAACATACATAGTGTACTTTTGGAGTGTGTAATGCATTCAATGAAAAAGTTACTTCTTAGCTTCTCAAGTGCATAATGTTTTAAGTGAAATCGATAGCATTAGTGTTTTCAAAACTTGAGTGCTAATTTGTGCATTTTGCTATTATGCAAAAAATATGAGAAAAATTATGTTTACTGAATTGAGTTCACCTATCGACTGTAAAACTTCACCTCATAAACTATGATGTAATGTTTTAATCTTGATACCCTTGCTTACAACATGTTTTAGGCAACAGTTTTCTTGTCTAGACGAAAACAGAAAGGCTGCGTGTGCCTCGTCAGTCGAGGTCTTTGATCTTTTCTCTTGGCTTGCACTTGTCAATCTTCATCTGAACAATGGACCTCAACGCTCCTCCTCCACATGCAGGAGTAGCAGATTAGCTTAATGTGGAGGGGAGGCTCTTTGAATTAGACTTTTATAACTCGGTTATTTTAAGACCATCCGCCCCATGCCTCCCTTTCTCTGGTTCCTGCTTGCATCCTGCGGCCCTGGCGAAAAAGTGGAAAATAATGTATTACATCAGATCAGATCAGTAAGATCAGACAGACGCTCCATTCTTCTTGCTTTTATTATTCTAGTGTAACAAATCTCTGTAGAGTAGGAGCCGTTTCAGCCATAAAGGATGCGTCTGCGCTCTATTATTATGCAGTGATCTTCTTTTTTTTCTGCCGAAAATTCATTTATGGGGCAGTGTTTATTTTTGTAAGTAACAAAAATTTAAATTTGATGCAGTGTCTGCTTCACTAGAAGTGCTGCATGTGTGTTATTGGAGGCCTGCATCTCCGCTGAGTGTGAATCATAAAATCAGGTGATAGAGAGGCATCAGCAAGTACTGCAGAGGGATTGTGAGTCATCTGACACTTTTTCTTTTTTTTTTTTTTGTGCCAGGGAGCCCCTGTTGATCTACACTGCGATCTGATATGCTGATACTGTCTAACAGAATGACTGACAAGATACTGGCTGGTAGGGAATGAGAGTCCATAACACTGTTGGGGAAGTTACTTTAAGACATGTTTGGTGACGGTGAGCCATGGTGGCTAGCCACATTTTTTTACAAAGTTGTTCTTGATTTGAAAGATGGCATAGGAGCAGATTTTGGCCTGGGATAAGAATAATTTTTTAGGATTCGCAAAATTTCATGAGGTGCCCATTTACAGAGTACACATCCGTCCCCAAAGTGTGAATTCCGAGGAGGACAGCAAAGGTGCCATTTAAGGCAGAGCCACAGTAGAGCTCAATAGCAGCTCCTCATTTATCATATTTGTGTAGGCATAATTTTGCCTTCATTAGACCCTGCTCAAAGCTCACAAAATACAAAGAGGGAAATATTTGCAAGTATATTATTTAGGAATGGCTCTTATATTCCCATTTACACTAATATACCTTCCAAATGCTGCTTTAATTCATCCACCGCTGGGATGAAGTATGCATTGTATTTTCCGCTGTTTTACACCCTCACAGGTTATAATTTTCCTCAATATCGCAAACAGCCAGAGAGTGCCGTATTAGCTTCAGCTCAAGATCCAATCAGACAGACCATTTCCCTTAATCCCTGCTGAGATAACTATCCAAACAGAGGACACTGAATCAGTCTGTGACCTTTGTGTGGGAGTAAAAGTGTTCCGTGCCGCTGCGCACATGCACCAGAAAACATACCGCTCTCTGTTTTTTTATTCTGTCCCTCAGATATAAATGTGTGTTTGTGTTGGCGGAGAGGATAGAGGGGGTTTTATGTGGTGACTGCCCGTCGAGTGTGCCAGTTTCGTATTTAAGACAATGATGTGAGCGCAGGCAGCTCTGTAGGGGGCCACCGCAGGCCAGCCGCGTCACATATGCTACAGTGCTGCCAGGGTGCTGGCAGAAGTGTATTTTTGGGCACGTCTCAACAGGATGGTGCATAGTCAGGGGCTGGAAAACGCTTTAAAGGCAGAAAATAGACCCTCTCGCGTCAGAAATTGGTGTGATTTCACTCTCTGAGTTTGAACTCTTTAGGGGGGTGTTGAGTGCAGTAAATATTTAGTAACAATCACATGCCCAAAATACAAAAAAAGCAAAAGGCGGCTCTTAAAGACACAGGTTGTACGAGGCAGACTGCAAAGTGTTTGCTCAAAACATCCATGCCGTTTGAGTGTATTGTGGGCATCTAATGCAACTTCCTTACAGAAACCTCTGTTCTCATGATGCTTAACGCAAGTACTATTGCATAGAGCTGTAGTCAAGTCCGGCTTTGTCGAGTCCAAGTCAAGTCCAAGTCCAGGACTAGTCGAGACCGAGTCAAGACCGAGTCCAAAGAGGTTCGAGTCCAAGTCAAGTCCAAGTCCAAAAGTTTCGAGTCCAAGTCCAAGACCGAGTCCAAATGAAAGAAAAAAGGGTCCTCTTCAAGACCACATACTTAACTACTGATAATGTTTGTGATGCGAGAGAAAGCATATCTCCTATTCTAAGAAAATCATTTTACATTATTATTTGTAATGATCAAAAAGCATGTGCAAAGTAACAACTCTGTAGGACAGGGGTCTCCAAACTACATCCTGGATGGCCAATGTCCTGAAAAGTTTAGCTCCAACTGGCCTTAAAACACATGGAAGATTAGTGTGTCTAGTAAGAGCTTGATTAGGTTCAAGTGTGTATAATTTGGGTTGAAGCTAACAGGGGCGTTAAACAAGATCCTGGGCCCTATGCATAGGCAGTCCTGATGGGCCCCCATGGCCCCCACCCATGAAAATATCCAGGTAAAATAAAATATATTTCAGATTCATACTTTTCAAGGGCCCTCTCTTCCTTTGGGGCCTTGCTAATGAGTACTGGTTTTACCCCCAGTCTGACCCTGGGAGCTAAACTTGGATAAACAAACAAAGTTTGGAACTGTAAGGTCAAATAATTTTTATGTACTTTATTTTTTGTTGACATTATATCTGTGGTCAAAAATTTATATGACTATGCCTAATTGGCACAGTGCACAGACACACGCAAAGCTCGGGATATGACAAATGCGTGCAGCAAGGCTAGAATGGATACGATTGGCTCTACTGGGCATGCGCACATAAATAAAGCGAAATTTTTGTCATACTGTGCTTGTGCTTGCATAGACTAGTCGAGCTCTGTCGGAAACAATCGACTACTCCAGCATGCATTAACCATAATGCATACAAAGTGTTTGCAAGTACGACGTGAATTTTAGAATTACAATATTGCGTGGAGCTGTTACTATATGACCTTATCTATGTTGCATGTAAAAATAAAATATGTAATGTAATAATTAGGGTTGTGCCTGAAGCCGAATACCTTATTCGGAATGGCAAGGATAATGGCTTAAAAAACGAATAACGCTCAAGGAATAATTCTGCCTGAATACTCGGCTGAAGCTGACAGAGTCTGGTGTTTGCTAGATAACAGGTGAGCCAGGGAATCAGCGCCAGAAGTGAATGAATGTAAACTTTATGAGTGAAAAGAGCGCAAATCAAACACCGCATTGTTGTCGCCTCTCTGTGCATCTCTCAGAAATCAGTGCAAGAGTAATTTCACCTATAATAATACATCATACACAATCCATTATTTGTATATTTAAACGTCAATGATTTAAACCTTAGGCTACGATGTGATACGGATGAATGGAATAAACACAGCGCGCTCACCAATCAAACAGCCGCGCTGCGCGTCTCAGTCTCTCAAAAACCAAACCAGTTCTCTCTCAGGAGTAGGCTAATAATCAGCTTCGATACGGATACATTGTCTACTTGTCCTACATGTTTGCATATTTACCTTTTGCTGGTTTGCGCGGAACACACACATCTGTTTAGTGAAGTTCATTAACATTCGCTTAAAGTGTTCTGCGTAATGAGAATGTGTGCATTGAATGGATTCAGTCGTGTTCAAATGATCACTAAACGTTTGTCATGAAATCTCTCTGCTTGCATGATAAATATTATTTTAGAAATTAATAATTATTTCAGTTTAACACGACATACTTGTTCAGTGATAACTACGAAAAAATAAATAAAAAGTCATAACAGTCTTATCAAGTAACTGTACGATGTTGTATCCGAATGCAGATAGGAAAAATTTTGTGATTGTTACAGATACAAATACTGGCTGTTACATGAAAATGTAAATATGTAATGTCATATATAAAGTTTTTAAAATTTACATATGTAATTGTTGCATAAGGCTATACATTAATACGCGTTTATTGATTTAAAAAAAAGGCTATCTAGGTGTAGACGTAAATAAAACACAATCTAACAGGTAGAAAATTAAATTAGAAACATCTAAACTTTTCAGGTCGTAAGTGCACCACTGGTCATGCACATCCTTTCCCGGAACAATACTGAAAGCTAAGGCAAGATGGAGAAACAGATGATCATAGTTGTACAAGGATAGCCATTTTTTAAATGAATCTATTAGCAGAGCTACTGCAAGTGATTTTAAGTGCTGGAATTCCATTTATTCTTTGCTGAAACTTCTGCGTCATCATGAAGAGCGGGTCATGGTTGCCCAGCAACAGCAGACGCCACTGGAGCGCAAGCGCAGGCTACAGTGCTTCGGAAATAAGGAGAGCGGCGCGCCTAGCGTTTTCCAAACGTTTTCAGTCGCGACATCATGCAAATGTGGTTTTGGTTTGAAGGAGAAATTTTTTATTTAATTTTTTTGCTGGACTCGGTCGAGACCAACTAGAAGACTTGGCGAGTCCAATGGCCAAGTCCAAGACAAGTCCGAGTGCAAATTCAACGAGTCCGAGACAAGTCCGAGACGACAGAAAAATGTCTCGAGTCCGGACTCGAGTCCAAGACCGGACTCGAGTACTACAGCCCTACTATTGCAATATATTATTACATGAAGTGCATCATTTATTATAATCAAGTGCATCATTTATTATATTTTGCAATCACTTCTTAAAGGTAAAGCTCTCCAGCAGTGCTTCTCTGCCCATAACCCATGAAATGATGAAATCTACACCCATCCACAATATTAGCTGTTTCATTAGCCTGTGTGTGGTGCGCAGCCCTTCCCATAAGAGTGACCTTTTCAATGATGTGGATGGTTACCCCTCCAGCTTTATACATGCCATTAAAGATAAGCCATGTGTGACATTGGACTTATTTTACAGGCATTACAGTGCTTTTGTGGTCCAGCTAAAGGAGGCTGGCGTGCCATATGAAACTCACGCCACGATTATAACAGAAAGTCACATGGCACTCAATCAGCTCGACACATTCAAGCCAAATCTACTCAATAAGTGAATCTATTCAGCGATGAGCTGCAATCAGACTCCCACAGAGATGAGAAACGCTTCCATTGAATCTCCCTCGCTGCAGTCACAGCTGAGAACAAATGATTAATTAATACACCAGACAAATGCCCTACAATATTCTTTCTCCTCCTGAATTATTTCATCCGCCCACCAATTGTATCCAGTCACTGAGCAAATAGTTGGCAAACATGAATAGGTCATTATGTCTGGCCCTCAGCATGACTCTGAGCCAAATGAAGTTCCTTTAGGACATAAAGGCCTTGTGAACAACGCACAGCTTATAGGAGCACAAAGAAGAAATCAATATGAAGTCAATGTGAAATCAACATGAAGAAATCAGCAAAACTACATCTGCCTGTGTTTGCAAAATGTATTTGCATATTGACTTAATACGAGCTTGTTTTTCGTACCTCCCTGAGAGAATTCCTTCTGCTGTTGTTGCCCATGAGCAGGTAACGTTTTTGCATGTCATAATAATGTGCATAGTGCCATGAAGGTGATCTTGTCCATTTGTCGGGTAAGACATTTTGCTGCCTTGTCGAGTGTATCTCTGACCTCTTTCACATTAATTCTCAGTAAACAGGATCTTTAATACCTCATCATTTAATCTAATTTAATCTGCAGTGGTACAGGCAACCAAAAGAAACATATTTTCACTATATATCACATTATACTTTGGCTTTCTACCATTATAATGAAATATTTCACTCACTTCCACCCAAGGACAAAGTCTTAAGGTTGCACGTGAGTCATGCAAGTCATTAAAATGCAAGAATTTTAAAATGTGATAGTATTGAGTTGAAATCATTTAGAGTATACTTAATATGAATCTAATTACTTCCAGTCCAACAATATTCACAAGTAGACCTTAACGGTACATGTTGAAGCGAAATAGCACATTTTGTACAATTACAGTAACAACAAAAACAATAGAACTTTCTATTGGATAATATATATATATAACATCTCTGGGGTTTACAGAGAATGGTCCGAAAAAGAGAAAATAACTAGTGAGCGGCAGTTGTATGGACAAAAATGCCTTGTTAATGTCAGAGATCAGAGGAGAATGGGCAACAGTAACTCAAATAACCACTTGTTACAAACAAAGGTATGCAGAATACCATCTCTAAATGCACAACACATTGCTACAGCAGCAGAAGACCACACCGGGTGGATAAAATTGGACAACAGAAGATTTGAAAAACGTTGCCTGGTCTGATGAGTCTAGATTTCTGCTGCGACATTCAGATGGTAGGGTCAGAATTTGGTGTTAAGAACATGGAAGCATGATCCACGGTTCAGGCTGGAGGTGGTGGTGTAATGGTGTAGGGGATATTTTCTTGGCACACTTTGGGCCACTTAGTACCAATTGAGCATCATTTAAACATCACAGCCTACCTGAGTATTGTTGCTGACCATGTCCATCCCTTTATGACTACAGTGGACCCATCTCCTGATGGCTACTTCCAGCAGGATAATGCACCATGTCACAAAGCTCAAATCACCTCAGACTGGTTTCTTGAACATGAATTCACTTTAATAAAATGGCCACCACTGTCACCAGATCTCTATCCAATAGAGCAACTTTGGGATGTGGTGGAATAGGAGATTCACATCATGGATGTGCAACCAACAAATCTGCAGCAACTGAGTGATGCTATCCGGTCAATATGGATCAAAATCCCTGATGAATGTTTCCAACACTTTGTTAAATCTATACCACAAAGAATTAAGTTAGTTCTGAAGGCAAAAGGGGGTCCAACCCTGTACTAACAAGGTGTACCTAATAAAGTGGCCAGTGAGTGTGTGTGTGTGTGTGTGGGTATATATATATATATATATATATATATATATATATATATATATATATATATATATATATATATAATACCACGACTTAGGTGCCCTTGTGCAAGGCATCGAACCCCCAACTGCTCCCCGGGCGCCGCAGCATAAATGGCTGCCCACTGCTCCGGGTGTGTGCTCACAGTGTATGTGTGTGTGTGTTCACTGCTCTGTGTGTGTGTGCATTTCGGATGGGTTAAATGCAGAGCACAAATTCTGAGTATGGGTCACCATACTTGGCTGAATGTCACTTCACTTTTATTGTGTCAATGCATATGTATACATATGTGTGTGTGTGTATTAGTATAATACCGGTATATCAAATATTCATATATTAAAGATTATATATATATTTAACAATTAAAAAATAAGTGTAAAATATTTTATATTAAATAAGTTTAAAATTATATATATATATATATATATATATATATATATATATATATATATATATATATATATATATATATATATATATATATATATATATATATAATAGTTTAAAAATAAAAAATTGCAGATGCCATTTGATTTGATATTCTGTATCAGAAGTAAGAATCAGAACACTGTTTAGTTCCACTACAGCACTGTTTTGAACACTGCGGCTGACCTTTATGACAGAACTGCTAGAGTGAATGTATTAACCAACTTTTGTACTGATAAGGAGCCTGAAAGTGTCTTCAGAAGTCATCTTCCCATGTCTGAACCTAAAGACTCCTCGGCTTCAGCAGGCTTCCTTCCACTGCTGGTTTGAGAGTGACGATCAAACGGGAATCTCTCTCTGCCACTCTTGCAGTCACTGGGGGAAACTCGGCTATCAAGGAAAGACTTATACCCCTCTTTTGTACTTCCTCATCCCCGTACCATCTTATCCTGCGACCCGCCGATAAAAAGAGTTCAGGTGAAAAACACACAATTAGGTTGAACTTCAGCAGAGACTGATCTGTTAAGTGTCTCCCCAGGGGTGAATAAAAGGACACCCAGCTCTTCTTAAACCCCCGTTCAGACAGCGTGACTAAATTAGACGAATGCAGACGAGAGACTTTCTTTGAAATGACATGTAGAAGTGCCTATCAGACAGAGACAAATGGATGAGAAGAATATAAGTTTGGAGATATATGCTAATTTTGGTGTAATAATCAGCAGGTATGTCTTCTTAATGTCTTACATCATAGTGTCCAGAGTGAATATTGTCCCAGTACTACAGTACCTGCTGTCTTTAAGAAGGAACAGATTGTGGTGGAGAACAATGAAGATTAAAAATATCATGCTTAAGAAAGATTTTCTTTCCCCCACAGAAGTTGATCAAATTATGTTGGAGAAAATTATTCTAATTCAACACATCTGAGCCAGATGGAGGCAGTGGTCCGTCACCGTGTGTTTGACAGCAGGGATGTGATAACTTCCAAGTGTGGTTCAAACAGTTTTGTTGCAGACTTTAATGCAAGGAGAGAAAAGTCTCTTAGAAACCATTTCCTCTTCTGCCAAAGATTCCCTTGTGAACATGCCACCTGAGGACATGAACCGCCTCTATATTTAGAGATTATTAATTCAGCATACAAACAATATTGGGTTTATCTCTGCAAATTGAATGGGGAAGGATATATTTAAAAGAAATGAATCTGTTTTATGTAAACAAGATAACAATGGCACCATTCAAAACATGGTTACTCACTGCTAAAGCTGTTTTTGATTGACTGCATGTTAATCAATATTGTAATCACATCAAGTCAAGATAATAATTAATATTTTTTCTGTTAAAACGCTTCTTATTGTACCCTTCTCGTCAGGGACCATTGACCCCAGCACTTCCTCTCCGATTTCTAGAAATTTCCTCCCTTCCATCTGTGAACTTGTTTGGGTGACAGACAATGTGCAATCTTCAGATTCTAATTAGCTGAAAGTGTGTTCCTGCTGCGTTAGTGACAGAGCTTAGAATATGCTGCATTCGTAGGTTTCTTAATATCTGAGACGTTGTGTTAGTGTTCAGCACAGGCTGACAGAGGAACACATGCAAGCAGATCTGAGATCGTTTCTAGCAGTTTTACAGTTTTATTTAGAAATATGTGTGATGTGTTATTTCACACATATGGTAGTTGATGACAGTTAAAGCAAACTTAATTATATGACAAAACATAAAAATAAAAACATGCTATGGGTCTTTTTTTAAGCTGTTTATAAAGTTTATAAAAATTAAATAATGATTGTTTTCAAACAGGTTTTTGGAACACTCCCCCTGTCTGCCAGTGCTCAGATACAGTATTGTTCAAAATAATAGCAGTACAATGTGACTAACCAGAATAATCAAGGTTTTTAGTATATTTTTATTGCTACGTGGCAAACAAGTTACCAGTAGGTTCAGTAGATTGTCAGAAAACAAACAAGACCCAGCATTCATGATATGCACGCTCTTAAGGCTGTGCAATTGGGCAATTAGTTGAATTAGTTGAAAGGGGTGTGTTCAAAAAAATAGCAGTGTCTACCTTTGACTGTACAAACTCAAAACTATTTTGTACAAACATTTTTTTTTTCTGGGATTTAGCAATCCTGTGAATCACTAAACTAATATTTAGTTGTATGACCACAGTTTTTTAAAACTGCTTGACATCTGTGTGGCATGGAGTCAACCAACTTGTGGCACCTCTCAGCTGTTATTCCACTCCATGATTCTTTAACAACATTCCACAATTCATTCACATTTCTTGGTTTTGCTTCAGAAACAGCATTTTTGATATCACCCCACAAGTTCTCAATTGGATTAAGGTCTGGAGATTGGGCTGGCCACTCCATAACATTAATTTTGTTGGTTTGGAACCAAGACTTTGCCCGTTTACTAGTGTGTTTTGGGTCATTGTCTTGTTGAAACAACCATTTCAAGGGCATGTCCTCTTCAGCATAGGGCAACATGACCTCTTCAAGTATTTTAACATCTGCAAACTGATCCATGATCCCTGGTATGCGATAAATAGGCCCAACACCATAGTAGGAGAAACATGCCCATATCATGATGCTTGCACCTCCATGCTTCACTGTCTTCACTGTGTACTGTGGCTTGAATTCAGAGTTTGGGGGTCGTCTCACAAACTGCCTGTGGCCCTTGGACCCAAAAAGAACAATTTTACTCTCATCAGTCCACAAAATGTTCCTCCATTTCTCTTTAGGCCAGTTGATGTGTTCTTTGGCAAATTGTAACCTCTTCTGCACATGCCTTTTTTTTAACAGAGGGACTTTGCGGGGGATTCTTGAAAATAGATTAGCTTCACACAGACGTCTTCTAACTGTCACAGTACTTACAGGTAACTCCAGACTGTCTTTGATCATCCTGGAGGTGATCATTGGCTGAGCCTTTGCCATTCTGGTTATTCTTCTATCCATTTTGATGGTTGTCTTCCGTTTTCTTCCACGTCTCTCTGGTTTTGCTCTCCATTTTAAGGCATTGGAGATCATTTTAGCTGAACAGCCTATCATTTTTTGCACCTCTTTATAGGTTTTCCCCTCTCTAATCAACTTTTTAATCAAAGTATGCTGTTCTTCTGAACAATGTCTTGAACGACCCATTTTCCTCAGCTTTCAAATGCATGTTCAACAAGTGTTGGCTTCATCCCTAAATAGGGGCCACCTGATTCACACCTGTTTCTTCACAAAATTGATGACCTCAGTGATTGAATGCCACACTGCTATTTTTTTGAACACACCCCTTTCAACTAATTCAACTAATTGCCCAATTGCACAGCCTTAAGAGCGTGCATATCATGAATGCTGGGTCTCATTTGTTTTCTGAGAATCTACTGAACCTACTGGTAACTTGTTTGCCACGTAACAATAAAAAAATATACGAAAAACCTTGATTATTCTGGTTAGTCACATTGTACTGCTATTATTTTGAACAATACTGTATATGGAAAGAGTTTGCTAGTCTAGATAGATTTGCAATGCGAAACTGCGCTTTGAACATATGCTGTGCGGAATGAAGGCATGTATCACAAAAGCATTTTATGAATGTGCATTACTGCAGTTATCAGCACTGTTTGATGTTAATGGTACTCATCTTTGCCAAGCAGCTGACTGCAGTCTTACAGTGTTCCAATAACTGTAATAATGCAAACCCTCTTGTTTTGATGTAATGGAAAAGTCTGCTTCCCTCTATTACCAAGGTGATAAGGGTTTAAGGGTCCATTGTTTTTTTCTTATAGAAAAATCTCCTAGGAATTATTCATGGAAGAAGCTTTTCACAGAACATTCTGCTAGTCTGACCACACTCTCCAGACCCTTTGGTGACTTGGCTGTGTCCTAATAAAGTGGAACAAGCTCAGAGCCTATAAACGAGTTCTCTCTCTAGTAAGGCGCAGTGCACACTTTAACAAAGTGCTTTTTGCTTCCCTGGGGCCAGACGTACAGCACATAGAGACAAGGAGTGGTGATCGTTCTTTTCACTGAAGAAAAGTGTCCACTAACCCTTAAATTCATAAGGAAGACCTATTCTGCAGCTCAACCAGAAAAGATTTACAGTTGCATATTTGAATGCATGGGTTCTCAATTAGTTTAATACCAAAGACCCTGTATAATGAAGGCATCCCTATACTTTAGATTTATCTTTCGGCATTTTTGACTTCAGGACACTGTGTAGACAGGGAGCAAAATGTTAGAGAGAGAAAGGTGGGATAGGGAAAAGTCCACAAACCCAGGATTCAAATTCAAAGAACCCAAAATACAATGGCACGTCTGCCTGCTGCCCATGAGGCTATCGGTGCCAACAGGGATCTCTATCCTAATATAAAGGCATTTAATATAAATTAAAACCAAAATATTTGTTTAGAACTGTTTAGATTTGTTTAGAAATATTTGTTTTTCTTTCTCTCCTGTCTCAGACAAGATGCATTTTTCACCGGAGAAAGCAATATTATGGATGGAGGTATTTTAGCATTAATTCTCCAAATCTGTTCCGATTAAGAAACACAGTTCTATAGCTTGGTGAATGCAACTATGTTCAGATGTATATAATTTCATTATTATGGATACACAAGATATGCAAAATAATCAATATTATAAAAATGAAAAAAATGTATAATACATTTTTGCATTTTCAAAAATGTGTTAATGTATCTAAATGTACAGTAAATAATTTAGAAATCTGGGTGTTAGCGTACTATTGGTGTTGACAAAATCCTTCAATTTCAGTGACATTATCATTTTTTGAGATAAAGTGATCTGCAGCATCAGAAACAGTGAAAGGTGTCTCTAGTGATGGGAAATAGCGGGTCACACCCAGGGTGCTGGAACACAACAAACCAAACGCTGAGAGATCAATATCAATGGTGGCATTGACTGTAATGTAAGAGGGCATAGCGAAGACATTGGTATCACTCCAAAAAAAAACCCCTGCTTGTTCCAGACTTCATGTCTCAGACGGTTTACCCGCACTGTTGCCGTTATGGATGAAAGCTTTTATCAAAGGGCCCAGGGCTCTGAGGTTCATGCTGAATGTCTACACAGAAATCAATACCACGGTATCTCAGGTGGTGGACCAGTGGACTTTGACTGTGTGTTCTGTCAGGTAGATCATTCATCATATGGGGTGCTGGAGACCCTCAAGACCTTTTTTTTTCACTCGCTGCCTTCCATTCTTATTGTCAGAGGGATCATGTGAAATTAATATCTCTACAGTTGTCCATGTGGGTTCATGGCCCAGGTCTGAACCATTCCATCAACTGCAATATTCTCTGAAAGTAAAAGCAGAGCTGACAGAGTTATGCCTGTTTTAACCGAGCAAATGCCTTGGAGAACAAGATTTTAGACTATCAGCACAAAATCGCATCCACTTTGTGGCTTATTTGGGCCAATAACTGTCCAATTAGCCCGAATGTGCATTTTCTCAAATAAATAAAGAGACATTCTCCTGAAACAATAACTTGTTGCATTCTGCCTGTGGTCACTGCTTCTGGACATCCTATCCCCAGCACTGACAATAAGATCACATCAACCTGACAGCACCTCCTACAGGGGGCCAGTGTTAACCCAGTGTTATCAGGGCTGATTGACAGCTCACACTCACACTAGTGTTGAGAAGACACCTCAGTGCATTGTTATGCAGTATTTCTGCCGAGAGGCTTCTGAATTAATGTGAATGGTTTTAAGAAGCAATGCTTGATGTCCTTTTTTTGATCAGCTCTATGTTCATTTGCATTTAGACTGTGGAGGTGGCTAATGCACACCAGGGTTATTATAGTTAGCTAAAACTAAATACATTAAAAATTAAAAAATAAAAATTTTTGTTACTTGGAATAAAATAAACGTTGAAACTGAAGTAACACACACACACACACACATAATTTCATTTAGTTACTAAGGAAACATCTCTCAGTTTAGTTATTTCAAAACCAATGAAAAAATAAGTAAACTAAAACTAAATACAAAAACCTACAAAAACACCAAACATAGTTAATAAAACCATGAAATAAAGTCTAAAACTAAAAAATGTGACAAAAAACTGTAATATTATATACATATTATAACTACATATTATAACTAAAATATTATATATAATGTTACCATAATAATATAAAAGAATGTTCCTTTTCTCAAAGTTAATTCAATTTCCACTAGTGAAATTCTAATACATTTTCAATCACGTATGTCATGGCAATGACATTTTAACATTTATTTATTTTTATCTCGCTATGGCTAATTTCATAGCTAGCATTTAATGTATTAATAAATTTGGCCTCAACTTTTTTATTCATCTTATCGTGAATGAGTAATCCATGCACATGTTTTCACCTTGTACATTTTAATTAAAATGTCAAAACTTGATATTCCAGTTCTCTCTGGTGACAAATGCAAGTCTTCTCCAATCATTTCATCCACTTTAACCCTAAATATTTCTAACGACTTACTGCAAGCTTGCATTCATATCATTCTCACAATTGGATTGGATGAACTGGACCAAGTCCCTGCCATAATTTTTTTTTCTTTTCAATAACCTGTTCCACTCAGCACATCACAATACGGAAGAAGAGTCTCATCTCTACCTCTGTTACACAATGAATTTAATATGCATAATTATGTAAATAAAAAAATCCTACTGCTTGCAAAATTTGAGAAAATTACAGTTTGAAAATGAATTGGATATTACCGGAAATTAGAGACAATACATTTATGTTTTATAGAATTTATATTGGTTTTAAATAATAAAGTTTTAATTGTGGATTTCATAGTTTATGATTGACAGTGTGGGTCTGGCAACTGGTCACTATTTTTACCTCATTTCCCTGTGAACCTGGTAACACCCTCCAGTCTTCCCCTCATGACTCTTCTCCTCCACTGTAACACCTTCAAACCCTGATTAATTGACTTGTCAGCAGAGTATTTTTATCCTGTACTCCTGTTGGCTATGGATCCACAGTCCGTCCCAGTGTCCTCTGGTGTCCTACCGAGCACTGGGTGATGCTTTGGGCCAATCGAGCCCTTCTGTCACCTAGCGGCACCGTTGGAGCACCTGATTGGAAGACAGGAGTGATGGAACTTCCTGTCCTGACTGTTTGACTTGGAGCCCGAGGCTATAATGTTCTCCCACAGTGTGCAGAGGAACCTACAGCATATTAAGTCCTCGTGTCATTGGGAATGTAAATTTGGAATGACACTGTAGCCGGCTGCAAATTAGCACAGCTTTACTCAGAGGAAGTTCTGGAGAACCTTGCGGCAACAATACAAATTCAATTTCACACATAGTGGGGTTTAGTGAATGGTGTGGCTTGACAAACTGCACATTTACGGTTATTTACTCTGTAGATCTTTTTTCACCAAAGGGACATATAAATATATACACACTCTAGGCTGACACAACCAACATTGCACTGCATAGTGAATAAAGGTATAAAGATACAGATAAAGCCCTATAAGAATTCAGAGTGCCACTTGAAATTAATACAACATAAACACAGCCATAAAATTCTCTGCTATGTAACAAGTCAGCAGAGGTTTAGCCTGTAAAAGTAAAACAAATATTTTCAATAAATTAGGAGCAGTTTGGTTGGAAGGCAATGTTGCTCTGCAAGCATTTGAAGCTTCCTCTGAGACTATGTACCATAATTAAGTTTGTGAGAGGTCTATTCCGCCGCACGGCAAGTTAAACTCAATTCGCCATTCTGATTGTTACCTAAACCCTCTGTGGGCTTTAGGAACAAAAACTGTCGATGATATTTGACTATTTAATTATTTCGCTTTATTAAATAGACCAAACAGCCACCACATACAAGATTCAAAGTCGATGTTTCGTACTTGAAAGCAATCAAAATATATTTCATAAGCAGTCAAGCCATCGGGAGTGTAACTAGGCTTGATGCTTGATATTAGGTCTGTGGGACTGGTATTAAATCTTTGAAACTCACAGAGATAACGTCTCACAAACACACACGCTTAAAAAGCTTCGGTTTCAGCTGTAATAGGATTAACTGGAGATATCTGCTGTAAATATCGTTCAGAACTTTGCTCCCAGATGACAGTCAACTGAAGTCAATAGTCCAGCAAAGCAATATATCAGGCAATCTTGTTTGGATGCCAAAGTTCTTGAAACAGTATTTTCTTTTGTCTTTCTGAAGAGAGAAAGTTATGCAGGTTTGGAGCACCATGAAGGTGAGTAAAATGACAGAATTTCCATTTTTTGGGTGGGCTATCCCTTTAGCCTTTCTATTTAATATGAACTCGGCACCTTCTGACAGACTCTGTTCTGTGCTGACAAAGAGATCTGGCCCTGTCTGTTGGCATTTGTCTGATCATAGGGAAGTATTCCTGAGGGAGATATGCGACAGGGCCTTGCCTTTTTTGGGTCACCAGAACAATCATGCCAGCACTTCAGCATGGAGACTTCAAATGCTTGTCTGAGCCATTTGGTTCACCGATTCAACACATTTATGGGGTGTATGTTTTGTCTGTTTTTGCTTGAGTGTATCATGTTTACTTTGTGGAAAGATAACTCTGTCCTGCCCTCTCTTTTTCACACCAGTGACCACACTCCAATGGAGCACGGCGCAGAATCCACTTCTTGTTCTTTCTGTTACAAATAAACTACAGAGCACAACCTGCAAAGGACTGCAGATAGAAACCCAAGAGAAAACAGCCTTCATGTATTAAAGGGGGGGGGGGTGAAATGCTCGTTTTCACTCAAGATCCTGTTAATCTTGAGTACCTATAGAGTAGTACTGCATCCTTCATAACTCCAAAAAGTTTTTAATTTTATTATATTCATAAGAGAAAGATAGTCTGTACCGATTTTTCCCGGAAAAACACGACCGGCTGGAGGCGTGACGTGTGGGCGGAGCTAAAGAATCACGAGCGTCAGTAGGCTTTTGTGTTGAGCGCGTCTGGAAGCTGTGACACCGTGAAGACAAAATCAACCAAAACAAACCATGGCTAACAGTCAGATTCAGCGTATATTTATGATCCAGAATCAGATCCAGAGGCTGAAATTGAACAAGAGCAGCATCAGCAATCAGTCTCTGTGGTATGTACTGAAACTGTATATATTTGCTTAGCGGTTTTGGAAAATGACTAAGTTCCACTTTGTCGTCTTTTTTTTTTTTTTAAGCTGTACATGTGGAAAGTGCAGTTTGATGACAACATCGTATGTTGTTTACTTGATGTGCTTACGCGCCGATAGCTAAGTTAACAACACAGAGATATTTGAAGCAGTTTTACTCACCGCATGCGGTTCCAACACACAATCGTGACCCTTTTTAGTTGGGACTGCATTATCCTTAAGAAATAAACGATGTGCAAATCCGGCGTCAAACTGGACCTTGTTTGTAAAACAAGCATCTTCGAAATGCAGGGAACAAACAAAAACACTTGCACAACTCCGTTGATGCTCTGTAAAAATAAACTCCATCCACTCGTACCTTAATGCAGACGTGCCCCTCAGGACCCATATAAGGAAATTCCGCTCCATCTAACGTCACACAGAGCCATACTCTAAAAAAACTTTCCAAAACTTGTGACAAACCGGAAGAGGTATTTTTGGAAAAGAAATACTCCTTCAAACGTACAACTTAATTTTTGAAACTTTGTCCATGTTTAGCATGGGAATCCAACTCTTTAACAGTGTAAAAAACTCAGTATGCATGAAATAGCATTTCACCCCCCCTTTAACTTTACTGGTAAAGTTTGGTGCCTGCAATGTTAAAGATATGTATTGTATATTGTACTTTGAATGCTTTGAATAAAAATGCTGTCAAATATAAATTCTATGAAAAAAAAAAAGTTTGACAAACTTTTTGCTCTCATAAGTTTCTGTCTCATATTAAATACTAAAGACTAAATCACACAGTTATAATTAAATTAATAAATACCCACCCCCCCGCCCCCCAAAAAAGTGTATATATAAATACAAAGATTTTTCAAATGATTTTCAAAAATACTGTTCTTTAGAACTTTCCTTATCAAAGAATTCTAAGAGAATGTATCACAGTTTCCACAAAATTATAAAGTATATTCATTTGCTAATGTTTTTTGAGCACCAAATCAGCTGAAGGATTATGTGACAATGAAAGTTACAGTATTGAAAATACTGAAAAATCAGTTTTGCCATCACAAGAATAAATTCTATTTTAAAATATGTTAAACTAGAAAGAATTTTATTCGTAATAATATTTCACAATTTTACTGTGTTTTTGATCGAATCAATGCAGCTTTGATAAGCATATGAGAAAAAAATCCATAAATTCGAACAGTATATAAATATAATTAATCATACCTTTTGATTTTATATAATTATGTAAACCATCAATCACCACCTTAAATAATATTCTTCTTTGGCATATAAAAGGTGACTTTTTTAAGTAAATGAGGTTTGGGGCTGTCGTGGTCAAAATGAAGAAAAAAGCATCATAAAAAATGTCATTGAAGTAGTCTAAACAACTTGCACACTAAATGAAAGTCTAGTTATTCACTGAAACACAATATATTGTTATATTAAAAAAACAGTAGCCAGTAGTAACAGTATTTTATGTTCCATGGAAGAAAACAACTGAAGGATTAATAAATATGTAAATGTTGACAGAATTTTCATGTGATTTATTAAACAAATGGTAGTTTCTGTATTAAGATTAGGCTTAGACTCGCTTAAGCCGGCCCCTGGAAAACTAAGCAAAAGTTAACGTGGATGTAAAATGGCACACAGGTCTTTGTTTTACACTGATTTCTCTGTGCACACTGCTCTCGAGGGAGAGGGATTGATCAGACTCTCTGCATGGAAAGACTGTCGAACTGACAGGAAGGCCTGTCTCACAGCTGGCCCGACAAAAGCAAAGACAGTGTGTGAGAGTGCACAGCTGTGCTTAGAGAAGCATTCCTGCCTAATTAAAACAGGTAGGCCTTTTTCAGACTCACACCCGCTTTCTGCAGCAGTCCCATGATGCCATCTGTCAAACACTCATGACTCTATCACACTGCTGATGAGTGTGTGTAGTTTCTCTTCTCACCAAGTTACTTTTTTAAGGTGGAGGAAATAGATGTAAATAACAAACAATAGCGGAATATTTTTGGTGACAAACAAAAAAATTGCTTTAATGTGGAACATAAGTGAAAATTAACGAATATTCATGCTGCTTTTTTCACACACACATATATATATATATGTATATATATGTATGCAATTCTGAGAAAAAAGGTCAGAATTTCAAGATATAAACTAAGATTTGCAAGTTACACATTTGCAGTTCTGTGAAGAAAAAATAAAAACTGCATTTAGATTTTTTTATTCTGAAAAATAATTACAATATGCAAACTCAGAATTCAGAGAAAAAGGTCAGAATTTCGAGAAATATTCGATTTTTTTTGTGATAAAAGAAAATCTGAATTGTGAAAATCACAATTTTTCAAGTTTTTATTCAAAGACAGAATCCTTAAGCTATGCTTCCAACCTTGCAGGCGCACAATAGGCAGATGTATTAAACAGCCTCCCATTCATCCTCCCTCTGAAGATCCACATGCATGCAAAAAGCCGAAAGCATGCACACCACTACTGATTGCACGCGGTTATGCGTGCTTAGCATATTATGCCCAGGATGCCATTGTGACAGAGTGCAGCTGAGAAATGTACAGAGATTCATGATGAAGAGGGTAGTGATGTGTTAGCAGAATAGAACTGCTGAGTCTGGACTCAAACACAACGGCACACAAGGCGCTGTAGATGTGGAGCATATGAAAGCTTTAAATGTTAGCATGCTTAACTGGAAAACTAGACTAAACCTGCCAGAGGGAATCTATGAGCCTCAATGAGATACACTAATGCACAAACTTTATTAATGCAAGACTTTGGCTGCTCTCATTAACAAAGAAATGCATCAGTCTAATTAACTGCAAAAAAATTTTCATTAAATGTTAATTATGCTCACTGTTAGTTTTAGGACTGATCAGTTGTCAACTGATTCAGTGTCTGGCTGTGTTCCAAAACCTAGTTAGATGGCTTGGTATCTACTGCTAACACGGTAATTCAGTTTATTTACTTTGGGGTGTAAAAATGTATGCTTTACAGTGCATGTGCCGTAAATGCCATCTTTAGCCAGATTTTCCCAAATATGAGTAATATTTTCAATGGTTAAATGAGAACAAAATGTTATTGGATATAACCTAAGACCCATAAACAGCACAAAAATACACAAAGATGAAACTCTCTAGTAGGTTGACTAAATGTGATCTTTTTCCTTGGGACGTCCTGACCAGGATTACTATATTACCATAAGAGCTATAATGAGCAGATGACTCCTAATGCTTTTGAATCACTTTTGCAGTACTTGGATGTGTCTGCTCAGCGTGGCTTCAGGACAAACACACCTGATATCTATGTGTATTTGCATCGCTTTGACTGTTCTCTATAGATCCCACATTCTCACATGCGATTAGTACAATAATCAGTACAATGTCTTCATGTTATTGGTCAAACTACTTTTCAATCATTACCTTCAGCAAGTTTGAAAACAGGAAAACAAAGCCAAAGCCTGGATATTTTGGAAAATATTGAAATCCTGGCCAGGACGTGTCTGGGAAAAAGAGGATGTATGGTTACCATATTTCCAGCACACATCAAGTGCAAGGAAAGTAATAAGTAGACACATTAGCAAAAGAAGAGGATAAGAGAAAGGAAAAGAAGCGGCAGAGACAGAAAGACCGATGCCATTATTGTCAACCCATGGATGTTAATTGTTGTCTTCTTCCTTAAATGAGGACAATGGCTCTTTGTAAAGTTCTAATTGTTATCTATTTAGAGTCTGATGAAGCTGGAGTTATATACAGTGTGTTGAACACATGCCCTTCTTTCTTGTATACACATCAAGTTTTTGGTTCAAAACATATATCATTAACGTGTGTTTCATGACTTCAGTGTAAAGTCTACATCCCTGACCTACAAGTGATCTTTCTTCACTCACCTTGTGTTACTAAACCTCTGAAGTCCAGTAAGCTTTCATTATAGACACAGAATCACTGCTTTCAACTCTGATTGACTGACACTGTGGAAATACCTTGCAGTCACTTATAGCTATAAGGCTTTTAGAGGACAATGTATGTGTGTATATACTATATATGTGAGTGTGTGAGAACTGCAAGGCTGTCACGCTCCCCTCTCATCCTTTTCCTCAGGTCAAGATAGCTGGCTGTCATCCATCAAATAAATAAATAAATAAAGCCTAAGATATAAAGTAACTATAGAATGAGCTATGAAAACCCCTTCAAATATGCACTCAACAGCAGGAGGCTAATTTAGGTAACAGTTATAATACAGGCTCATTACCTTCCCCATCAATCAGCCTGAAAAAAGCCTCTGTGCCCTGTTTCAGGTGCTCAAACAGAAGCATGACATCCATCTGACATGCAAATATTAAAACTGATCAAATACTTTCATGCTGGGAATAATGATTTCAGCTCAATAGCTGATAAAATCTCAGATCAGTTGCTTTCTGACCGGCATGATGGCTTTTACAAAGACGTCTCCCAGCAGTGATATGACTGTTTGTGGATTTTAGCCCTCTGAGAGGCCTAGGGGCTTTTGGGGGCCTGGAAAAGTTTTAACATGCCCTGACTTTTGTGCTTTTTTTCAGTTGCTTATAAACATATACATGGCTAAAGTCTGAAAACACTGAATTCAGTACAAACTGGGCTACAATAATCTATAAATTGCATGTATGTACATGATTGTGTTTTTGACAACCTTTATGCAAGTTAGAGAAACGTACATTTTTCTCTAAAAATTACTGAAATAAGGTTATAAAACACACAGAGAACATTTGTTCACAAGACTGTAAAACCTGGAGCTTTTAGCCTAGTATTTTTGCTTCAAAATGATGTGAAAATCATCTTGTTTACTCACTCACAGAAAACAATAGATTGATTTAAATTTCTAAGACACTTTTTGTTTCGAAAGGGCATATGTGAGTAGGCGTGATTGACCATGAATATCATTGTAATTTACGCCTTAGAAGACAAAGGCTCGCATAATGAGTCTTTCAGTCAGGTGTGTGACTGAGAGGGAAGAGTTACAAGAAAGAATGTAAGGACAAAATAAATTTATACGTTTTTTACGTTTGTAGTTTATTTAGAGTATATTTAATTATCCACAAAATAATTGGAGATTTACCTGCGACTGCAGTTAAACAGTTTATTAGGAACAGTTAAAGCTGAGACCTTTTTCAAAAAATATAAAAAAGTACATACCACACATAATAATAATAAGAATTTCAATCACCCCTAATGTATTGTACTATTGCCAGTAATTAAAAAAGTTTAATTACAAGAGAGAAACCTGCAGATGAGCATTTTTATGTATACTCATGGTGTTCAAAATGCATGGAATAAATTGATATAAAACATTACATTTTTATAACTTATTGTATTGGTGCAAATGATAACCAAATGTACCCAACTGAATTAATCTACTGGTCAAATATTTTGCTGCGATCCATGACAAAAATCAACACCATCTGAGTTATAGCAGCGTGATATGGTCATATGTAATGCAGATCTTCAGGAGTACACTTCAGTAATTCAAGGGCTCTGAGGAGTTTAAAGGGGTGGGAGAACTGTAAAGACCCTCAAAAGACCATAGGTGATATTACTGCAGGGGGCAGGCTCAACATCAGAGACTTCAGCATGGAGATCAACAGAAGATCACCCTGCCCTAGTGGCACAAGGAATACAGATGGCAACACACATACAAACACAAACAAGCACACTTCTACACCACTGAAATGTTACAGGACCGTCTGTACTGCCACGATTAAATTAGGCCTCTAACAGTTTCCCATGCTGCGTCCCTTAGGCAGAAATACATAAGTGCACACAAAATGGAAACCTCCTAATGAGAGCCCCCAGAGATGTCAGAGGCTCTTAGACACAGACGGATATATATAAATATGAATGTATCCAAAAACGCCATGGTAGACACACATTCTGTCATACTAATCCAGTGTGCTGGCTGTCCCTCATTTACTTCTTTATTCTTTCTCTAGGCCTGACACACAGACACACAGGCCAGACTCACTTCATCATCTGGCTTTTATAAAAAGTATGTGTGTGTGTGTGTGTGTTTGAGGTGTGTCGAGGTGACAGGTTTGGCAGCTCTTGACATCTTCTGAGGTTTAACACCCTTGGAAATTGATGAACAGATCCTGTCACTATATCACCGACCCTCAGATGAGACCCTCACCCCCTTTCCACCAAATATGCGCTCATACCAAAACCAGCCGGGGGAAGTACAAAGTGCCAATGCAATTATTTATTTGTTTTTCATGAAAACTGCATTTATTTAATAAAAAACGCAGTAAAAACAAATCATAATATTGTGAATCATAATCATCATATTAATGCAAAATAAAATTATTTGTAATATACTGAACAGAAAACATTTCTTTTGAACTGTAATAATATTACACAATATTTGTTTTTATTTGTATCAAATAAATGCAGCCTGGGTGAGGATAAAAGGCTTTTTTCAAAAACCTTTACATTTTTACATAACAAAAATATTTAAATAATTATTATTTAAAGAAATATAATAACAATACAATACTTAATATAATAAACAATATAATAATAACCATTTAAAATCCAATTGTATTTAAAATATTCTCTGACTTGGCTGTTTGCAGGTGTGCATTTCTGTGCAATACTGTGAAAAGTGTACTATTGATAATTTTCCTCAAGATTGAGTCTAAAGAAATAATTTGATGCATTCATATTTATTTAGTGACAGATAATAATTCAAAAGGTCATATTATGCATTTTCAGGTCTTCCTTTTTCTTTAGTGTCTTATGTAGCTGCATGTATAAGATCTGGAAAGTCACGAAGCTCAAAGTATTCCACAAAATGATTTTTTTATGTCTTAAAGAGAAAACTCATCCAGACAGTGCCAGATTGAATGGCAATTTCCCACCCAAAACTCACCGAAACCCACCCACTTAAAAAAAAAAAAAGGAAATGGATAAAATCAGGGCAAATACTTTAAAGAGAATAAAACAATCTAAAGTTCATTAAGGCCATTTAAAATGTAGATGAGTTTGTTTCTTTATCGGAACAGATTTGGAGAGATTTAGCATTACATCCCTTGCTCACCAGTGGAGCCTCTGCAGTGAATGGGTGCCGTCAGAATGAGCATTCAAACAGCTAATAAAAACATCACAATAGTCCCGAATCTCATTAAAACATTTTACTTTAAACTATTTCTGGCCAAAATGCCAGTCCATAATATATAATAACCCTTCCTCTATCGGTTCTGATCAAGAAACTTTGTCAATTTTCATTTTTGGGTACTTTCTCATGTTCATTATTCCTTTAGATCATTAGACATTAAAATGACAGTTACAAACATGTTCTAAGTTAATTTTATATATAACATTATCTCATCACCAACATGACTATCCCACCTGTAACCCATGCCAAGTTATAGCACAGCGGAGCTTACTGGAGTCCCCTCATCCCATGACCCGGATGTTCACAGTCTTTCCCCCTTGATGATTGTCCTTGTTCTAAGAGTAAAATGCTCAAAATGTTCCTTCTTCTTGTCTGAGACTGTGTCTTTCTCTGACTTGGTTGCTTAAACTGTGCCCATGCTTGAAGTGAGTGTATTTTGAGCTTTGAGTGGTTCTCGGTTTCAAACCAGACATCACACAGTCCTGCCCTGAGGAAAACTAACAAAGCAACTGCCAAGACAACAGACTTTTCAGATACACACACAAATATGCACACACATAAAAACAAACAATACCCTGATGTATAAACCACACACTCAAAAAGAGGCAGATCTATCTGTCTATCTATCTATCAGTTTTATGCTTAAAGATTTTCCTTATGTATATATAAGATTACAGAATTCCATAATTTATGTTGAAAACAATTAAAAAACAACATTTTCTCATTCCAGTGAACAGTATTTAACTGAAAAGGCCTTAGCACAGGATGCCTAAAATTAAAACCATAAAAAAAAAATTCATCAAAACGTTCAAAATCAGATTCTCTATAGGGCTCTGATACACCAGACTTTTGTGTGGTTTTATTTTTTCCTTTTACTGATGATTTGATATGTGTGGCATTATCTTCCATAAGACCTTGAGCAGAGACTATAAATATCACTAACTGACCTCTTGTGCTTTTGGCTGTGCGCTTTGTTTTTATTTGTGCGGGAATTCTGTAGAATCCAACAGAAGCAGCATTCCTGCTAAAAGCCACTTGATTAATTTGAACCTCGATTGCCCCCCGGGGTACAATCTGACCAGAAGCGTCTGTCCTGTTCTCGACATGGCATATTCCAAATTCAGATACCTTTTTATCTTTCAACAAACCCTATACTGATTTCTTAAGTCCGTACAAGAGAATGAGATGCTTTCGACTAAACCCTGAGGTCATCTGGCTCATGTCTCCATTCTCCGGTTTCGATCCTGCTGTGTTCCTGGTTATGATGGAAGGACAAGGTCACATAGACCTGCCGCTTCAGAGAGCAGGTCACAATTTTACACAAAGCAGGTCTCTATTTACACAACATCCAGAACACTCTGATGCTTGTGTGTGTGCATGTGTGTATGTTCAGGTTGTCCTTATTTGTCTGTTGTTTTGTGCATTTTTTTTATGCATGCACAGCTGTGTGTGTATTTTTTAAAATTTTAAAAATGATATTTCTTTTAGGGTATAAAGTAAGGTTTAGGTTTAGGGTTAGTCTGTGGCAACAATGGCGTATGCTTAATATATACAAGTATGTTGTGTGTAAAGTAAGTCTGACTCTGTATAATGTTGCTGCAATGAATCTCTTTAGCTGGTGTGATAAGGATCATCCCTGCAAGCACGTGTCTATGTATGCTTCAGAGATACATGTTTAAGAACATTCCCCACATGTAATTATTTTACATACACTCTCAGAAATAAAGGAACAACAGCTTGTCACTGGGCGGTACTTTCAAAAGGTACACTAAAGGTTGTAATATGTACTTTAAGTACTAATATGTAACTTTAAGGTACCAAATTTGGCTCTGAATAGCTGTTGTTCCTTTATTTCTGAGAGTGTATATGTCTACTGCATGTGTATCCCAGTGAGGAACATGCCTGTCCTGGTTTCCCGGCTGCATTGATTGGCGTAGAAAGTGCTGATCCGGCAGAGCAGCTCGAAGTACGACTCACCCTGACCCACTGAAGCTGAAAACATGCACAGAAGACAGACCAACATTTTCAACACCTTTACTTACTCCAGCATCCTTCTCTCTCTCTCTTTCTCCTGGTACTGGCATTTGCATTGCACTGCAATGCACATTTGAACAGTGCTGCTTTAAACCTCATCAGCAAACTCCATTACACTACGCTAAACTGAACTAAATTGAAATGAACTTACCAAATTACTGAACTGAATTTATCTATTTTTATAGAATAAAAATGAACCAAATACTAACTCAAATAGGCCAAACAAGTCAGAACTGAAGTGAACTAAACTGAAGTGAACTATATTAAAAGTACAAAACAGAAAAATTAACTGAAATAAATATATTGAAGTTTATCTAAATGGACAAAATTAAACTGTAACAATATTTAAACTGAACAGAATGGTACTTAAAAGAATTCAACTAACTTTAATCAAATATGAAAGAACTTAAATATGAATTTGCAACAAAAGTCAACAATTTTTGCAAACCAAAACAGAACTGTAGTCATCCAAACAAACCTGATCTGAATTTGATGACCTGAATAAAATAGGCTTGATTTATAACAAATTATTGAACTGAAATTATCTGAACAGAACTACTTAAAATTAGCTAAATTGATTTTAACAGAGCAGAAATTGAACTGAATTATATAAAAAATAACAGGGTGCATTTCCCAAAAGCAGTGTAAGCCTAAATAGATCGTAGTAATCATTAGCAGCAAATGGTCTCATGATCTACTTATGCTTACTATGCTTTTGGGAAATGCAGCACTTGCCCTTTAACTAGTGAACTGAACTACCTAAAAGGTACAGAACAATTGATCTAAACTGAACTGATATGAACCGAAATAAACTGAACAAAACAGACCAGATGCATTTCCCCAATGCATTGTACGGCTAACTCGTAGAGACTCTGTTACGAACTGAACATACAGCTGTCAAGGCAAGGCCACCATACAGTAAATACTGAGAGACAAGAGAGGAATGTTGAATTTTTCAAACGAGATGTAGAACATTGAGAGGCGTTAATCAGGAGGCAACATTGCATTTATCAGCACACTGTCTTCAAGAGTCAGTTTAACCTCTTCACGCTCTCCATTATTACTTAACTCAAAAAGAAGGAACAGAACAGAGTCTCTTCAAATAATTCCTGCAGTGTCCTCTCTCTCTCTCTCTCTCTCTCTCCCATACTGCATGTCTGTAAAGAAAGGTGTAATATTTCTAACCTCTCTCTCCGTTCTTCGTCTTGGTTTTGTGTGCTATTTTAAATGCCGTGAAATGATGAAGGCAGGTAGTCTAATCTGGGGTGAGAAAATGCCCTGGAGAGAGAGGGAAAGAGATGAGAGAGACAAAAAGGCAAAGATAGAGAGGAGAGGAGGCTATATCTATAGAGAAAAGATTGTAGAGTTTAAGGATGAAGTTAATTCTTGCCCAATACAAGGTGTGAAATAACTTAAAGAATATATCACATTATAATATGGTGTGAAGCTACAAAGCATTTCGTAAGGAGAGACCAGTGTTGAGGAGCCTTCTTTGAAACGGTATTGTTTGCCAATTCTGCAATAACAGCATAAACTGACAGCGTAACCCAATCGGATAGAATGATGAAGAATGAAGTATCTTGCTCCACCTATGTAAATATTGCTTCACTCCAATGAGGAAATACTTCAGGATGTTAACAGAGATGAGAGATGGGACACGATAAAGAGAGATGCAAAGAGAAGAGAGCCGTCAGCTCACTGTTTGCGAGGTTTGAAATATTGGGAAGAAATCTAAACACTGAATCTGGGGTGGAGGGTAGGGGTGGGAATCACAGGGTACCTCACAATATGATACACTACATGATACATGGCTCATGATACAGATAACATCACCATACAGCAATTCTGTCATAATTTATATATTGCTAGACAATCCTAAAGTGATACATCACAATAT